>NC_133031.1:32687500-32905000 GCF_048771995.1 Taeniopygia guttata | reverse complement strand
CCTTGCTGGCTGTGGAGAGCCCGCAGCTCCTGGGTTTGGTGGCCAGGTCCCCAGGCTGCCCTGTGCTCCCAGTGGGCAGCAGGAGCCCTGCTGGTGGCCTGGTGAGCCCATGGGGCACAGAGCCTCTCCACCAGGACCTCCTGTGTCACTTTATGACCAGCTCAGTCCCAGGCTGGACGGGGATGGTGACAGAAGGATTTCTGCCTCCTCTCCAATCTGCCATTCAGATCTACTCGACAACTGGCTGCAAGCCATTATTCCCCCAACTGTTGCTGCTTTTTAAACCCTACAGCTGCTCTGCACCATCCTAACCACCTCTCTGATTGTTCATTAGGGACCTGCAATGCTCTTGGTTCATTCCATTTACACCTGGATTTAACTAACAGCAGTTTTGTGCCCCGTCACCTCTTCATTACGGGGCTGAATCGCTTCCTGAGGACCAAACCATGCAGAGTCCTGGGCGCCTTCTCTTCCCATCCATTTCACTTAGGCACCTGCTCTCCGTGGAAATTGATGGCCAGCTGGGGCTGGATCAGTCCTGAGCTCAGGTTCTGCACTCAAAATCTTCATTTGCAGCAAACTGTGCTGCACGTGGCAGGGTAGGAGGCAAAGCAACGTGTGCGTGGCCATCGGGGACCGAAGGGCTGATCAAGGATCAATAACCACAACGATCCAGGTAATGCTTTGGAATATTTAATCAGGGGCAGCCATTAAGGTTCTTTTAGGTGTTGCAAAGTCAAAGGTTTGAATCCAAATCAAGTGTTTTAAGGATTTTGCCCAAATGATGCCTCCTCCCTCTCTAGCTCAGCTGTCTGCAGAGCCAGCGCAGAAACAAAGATCACAGGAAACTGAAATGAACTTTTCTCCTCTGCTACTTCCTCATCACTTTTAAATAATGCCCAGCTAAGGATAAAATTTATAATTTAACTGGCATGATAGCCAGGCATTAAATGCTTCCCAAGGAAATTTGGATTTTATAAAGCATTAAGATCAACCAGAATTCCTCAGCTGAAACGCTATTAGGCTTTTTGGCTTTATTTCTTGAAATGATATTCAGAGTTTGAAAGTGAGGAAGAATATTTGCTTCCTGGTAGCCTGAATTCCACCAAGATACAAATCTCTGTCTCTTTGAGAATGATAAAAGAAGTCAGGCAGGGTATTGTATACCATCCTGCATTAAGAAAAACTCGAAGGTTTAAGGCCATCTGTATTTAGATCCAAGGACAGATGAGACATTTAACTTTTAGTAGCACTCAGTTATACACCTGACATAGAGAAATGGCTGCAATCCTTTTTATCAGGCTGGAGAATAGGCATTAAATGACAAAATATTAGTCAGGCCATAGATCCCCGAAATGTATAAGTTCTGCAGCAGCTTCATTAAATCTGTTTTTTATCAGAGAGGAGAGAAGGGTCTGGTACAACATTGCCAGCATTTGAGGCATTGGGCTTTTAGAGATACTTCATCCATCTGTCTATTTTCATATTTATTGTTTTACCAATCACTTTATTCATCCATCTGTTCATCTGTGTAAACCCATTTTTTAAAATTTTAATTTTTATTTATGGACTGACCTTAATAAACTCCCCTCAAGTGCCGCGTGTTTATCACTGTCACGGATGAAAACGTTATTAATGACAGGAGGGGAGGACGGGCGCCCTTTAAATTCCTTTTCAGCTGACTGGGCTGCAGCCACTCAGCTGGGAGGGGGTGGCTGGATCGATAAGGTCGGAGTTCAGGCACTGCTCCCATCTCCTCCATCATCCCCATCCCTACCAGCTGATGATGCCTGCAGGTGGAGCGGGGGCACCTCGGTGCCAAAGGCTTTCCTGCCCTGTAGGAAAAGCTGGGGGCAGCCTGGGATGGTGATTTTGGGAACACGTGGGTGTCAAGGCAAGGGAGCAGCTCAGGGTGTTTCCAGGCTGAGGGGTTCAGCTCTTTAGGGAAATTCTGGTGGAGCATAAATTAGGGATGTGGTGCTTGTTAAATGCTTGTTAAAGGAAGGGGAGGTGAGTTGGTTTGCAATTCCAACCCAGCCACTCCAACTGCTTTAATTTCCTCTGTCACCATGGCAGAGTCACCTCCCACAGCACACCTGGTTTGGGCAGCAAGCCACGAGCTCCTCTTCCCATTCAGGAACTGCTGCTTGTTACCACGGACCATGCCCATCCCTAATTTCCCCCAGAAATATGGGGGATAATTACATGGAAGGTGCTGAGAGCGCCTCGAGTGCCTCGAAATTACGCACCCCTGGATTAAGAGCGTTTCAAATTTATGACAGGCAATAGTCACGAGCTGGCTATAAATGCTTCACGGGTTCGCTTAGTTGACATAAAGCCTAACCTTGCCACAAAAATACATTTTTATTCCTCTGGCTTAAAGCAGGTTTGACAAATACTCTTCAGGATAAGTCAAGCCTCGCGTTTTATCTTTGCTTGGCCCAGGCGCCGGCTGCGACAGAGTTTTGTCATGAAAGATGGAGCTCTGAGGCTGGGGACATTCCCCTCATGGCTTCATCTCACCTCCCAGCTCATTAGAAACCTTGGGTTCCTGCCTAGCATTTTATTTTGACATCAGAGGCGTAAATCAAGTCATAAACATATTTAAACTAATGTTGTTGAAAATCCGTAATTCTGACAGCGAAATGAGCGGCGAAAAGTGCATATAATATTTGGTGACATGTAATTTTAACTTCATCCCGTCCCTTTGCTTTTGAGACATTGTTACCTGCAGGATAAGGCAATAAAATAAGGATGTACAAGAATGTGTCAAATGTAGGGCTTCCCTAAATTACACTCTCAGGCACAGATTAATACATTTAATACATTCCAGTCATGAGTGAAGTACTTATAGCAGAACAACTGCTCCTTCAGTGATATCATTCACTGGAATGAACTACAGCTAACAGTGACAAGCTGGAAAAATGCCCCCACTTTTCAAACTGTACAAATGGCATTTGGACACAGTAACTCAAAACTGGACACTTCATTTCAAGTTTAAAGCTAGTGGTCCAGTCAAAAGCTATTACTCCATCTTCTTTATTTGTAGTCCATGCTTTTGTGCTCTTTAAGAATCAAATAAATACTGGTGTAATGGTTAGCAACTGCCAGTTCAACGAAAAATACTGCTAAATTCGCCAATAAGTCTTTTTTCTACACACACAAATTTATGGCATAAGAACTGAACCCATTCCTGTTACAATGTCTGGATAGTTTTTTAATGTAGAGGGAGACTCACTTTAGTGATAAGAGTTTAAACCTCAACTCCTTTTTCCTTCTCTCTGGATCATACATCTGGGTAGAGAAGAGCCTGAGACAAACTGTGTGCCAGCTGAGGTGCACTGAGCTGGCCCGGGCTCAGCTCAGCACAGCTGAGGAAAGAGCTGCCCCTGGTGATGCTTCAGGTTCAGCTTTTCTATTTTTCAGACTCTCTGCTGCTTTGGTGTGTGGGTCTGAGCTTCATATCAGGGGATGCTGAGCTCTCTGCACAGAGCAGAGACAAAACAATTCCTGCTCCAGCTGGGCACCAAGGACAAATGATCCAAATCTCAGCCCAGGAGCACAAACACCGTGGGCTGGAGAGAGAAAAACAAGCAGGATGGGACTGCCTGGGCTAAAGCTGGAATGGGACAATGAACTCCAAGGTGCCAATGGAGCAGAACTGATCCCAGGGAGAGCCCCCGGGAGCGCTCGTGCATTTTGGGACCATTTTGGTTCATTTGGGTGCAGCCCTGGCTGGGCTCTGGTGCTGCCCAAGGTGGATCCATGAGGAGATCCTTTAATAAATCCCTGCTTTATTCTGTGACTCTGTCCAGCCTCTGCTCTAGGGCAGCCTGCACAAGGCATCAGTGGCTCTGCACTGACTCTTTCCCTTTTGCATTCCCACTGGGATTATTTGAAAGCAAAGAGATTATTTGCTCTGGGATTATTTAAATATGGATGCAAGTTCTGCCCCCTGCTCTGCGTTATTTTAAGAACTGGATGGAGAAGGGGACTGAGGTGGCTAAAATCTCACTAAAACCTTCTCCTTTTCAGTTCTTTATCATCCTCTTTGGTGCACTATTCACTCTTCCCCACCACTGGCTAATAATAATTAAATCCTAATTTGTGATCAGCACAAGTGTCCTGTCACTGTGCCAAGGGAGGGAGCAGCACTTCCCTCTGTCAGAGGAGAATTCCCTGCAGGAACCAGAGCTGGGGCTGGGGCTGGTTCCTTTCCATTCACTGCAGCACCACGTGCAGGCTTCAGGGCTGGAGTTTTTAGTTTTTGGTTGGTTTACCCATACAAAAGAAGCAATCCTCCAGAGCAATCAGGTGCATCACACCCCCAGAGAAATCTGCTGTGTCCCCATGCAGCCCCTGCACCAGGAGCCACGGGGGGGTTTGTGAATTAATGTTTATTCCAGACAATGGCTGTGCTAAAGAAATGCATTATTAGGTGCTACATCACACCTAGAAAAACACAGATTGGTGGGTTACCCAGGAACTGTGCTTAACTTTTGCATTTGGCTGATTTGAGACCCAAACAGGGACAGTGTGACAAAGGGATAGATATTCCAAGTGCCACTAGAATGTTGCCAAGCTCCCCAGCCAGCTGTTTTTACAGAGTGTTGAGCAAATGCTACATTAAAACAAGAGATGAACAATGGATTTTTCTCTAAAAGCAGAAAACTCACACCCTCAGAAAAGTACACAAAGGTGCTGCCCCAGACTCATGAGATGGCTTTCAAATTGTTTGAGGGGAGACAGGGAAATAAGCCACAAATTATTCTGGATTTTGTGAATACATTGGTTTTGTTGTCCAGCTTCCTCAGGTAGTAATTGTAGGCCTGCTCTGTTTTGTCTCAGATATTTGCAGCCAAAAGCCTCAAAACCACGGGGCTGTTCTCATGGATTTTCCCACCAGTGCAGCCCCTGTGGTGTCCCATCATCACAAGACCCACAGGATCTGGAACACTCAAGGAAAACTGTCTGGGAGCAGAAATTATTTTCATTTCTAAGAAATGTCTTACATTTTCTTTAATTCAGTTTCTTAAAGATGGTGAAGAAGGATTTTATGTTCCAAGTAATTTCATTTGGTGTCATCATTACATCTTGATTAATTCTATCCACATTTAAAATTAGGAGGGGTTTTGGTTTTGGGTTTTTTCTCTGATCTGCAGGGTAGATTTTAAAGATTTTATATGACTACAAGTAATGTGAACTGAGAAGAACTGTGATAACCTGCAAACAAAGCAGGTTTGGGGACTGAGAGGGATAAATGACAGGTGTGACAGGGGCAGGATTGTCCCTGGGATCTCTGCAGGGACATTTTGAGGACACAAAGACTCTGGCAGCTCTTGTGCAGAGAAAAGAGGCTGCTGATACACACACCTCTGCCACCTCACTTTGCCACTGCTGCCACCAAAACCACCACACCAGCTGTTTTCTTCTAAGACAGAAGCTCACCAATTTTCATTAAAAATAATCTATGCCCCGTTTGTATTAGCTCACATCCAATCCAACACAGCTTGTAAACACCTTGGAGCAGAATTCTTTATTTTTTTTTTGGCTTTTACCCACCTGACTGTGGTTCATATGCATCCTGTACCACAGCTAGGGACCCTGGATCAATACAAGTAGGAATGAAAAATAACACTGCGTTCTAAACTGCTGTGAGTAATTCCTTGGATTAGAAATACCAAAAAACAATTCAATCCATATTGCAGGATTTTATCCGAGGCCAAGTGCAAATTCAAAATTTTACCTGCTTTTCCAGGAATGATGGCAAAATATATATCCAAATCTGGTTTAGACTCATTAAACCCTGTTGACAAAATGATTTGTTTTGAGAATTAAATGTCAGCCTTTTCAGAAGAACTCTCCTCAAATGGAAACAAGGAAATCAGCCCTCAAATGTGTCATCCTTGGAAAACCCAACAGGACATTGGTTCTCCTGCTGCAGTGCCCGTGCAGAACACGGAGCACAGAGTAAACTGACAAAATAATTGGATTATACATGCACAATTCAGACTTTCAGTTACTGGGTGCTTTCTTGCTCCTGGTTTCCACAGAAAAGTCAGGTTTTTGTTCCTTAAGTCCTTGTACTGCTTATTTACATATGAAAAGGTAAGTTTATAAAAGAGCTTTCCTATTTTACTCCACCTAATAGTTAATAATTTAAATCTGTAGCCATTATCATCATATAGATTGACACAAATGGCATATGGATCATTCTGGGGATGAGGGTTAGTTTCTTTTAAGAGAGAATTGTTTTAGTTTTTGCAGGAAATTAATCAGGGGAATGGGCTTTGTGGAGCATGGAGCAAATCTAATCTGTTCTTTGTTCAAATTTGCCTTGCTCCAATTCCTAGCAATTGTAGACAACATGCTCTTTTGTTCAGGAGCCACTTGTTACATGCATAATTAGAGACTGCAGTAGCTGTGTTTAAAGAAAAACTGTTTTCCAATGTAATGTGTGATCTTGATAATAGTATTTTCATCAAAGGTAGCAATTACATTCATTAAGCTGGGACTGGCAAGGCAGCAAGGAAATTAAGTGGAAGGTGAATAAAAAGCTCCCCGTTTCTTTTTAAAATCTCAGTCTCTTTATAAGTTGAAATGCACCACGTTGAGCTGCAAACTGGAAAATACATACTGAATATAAGGGGGGAAAAAAGAAAGAAAGAAAGGAAAAAATAAAGTCCTCCTTAACCTTTCTGAATAATGATCCAGAAGATATCCTAGGGACACCTACTATAGATGCACTTTTCAAATTAAAGGGCTTTATTCTACATTAATTTCTTATGCAAGTTTTAAACGAGCTCAACATATGATTCAGGTCTTTAAAGGCTCCAGGGCTCTCTAGGATTAATTCACTGTTCTTTTCACACATGAATTAATTGTTTTGTGTTCTCAAAAACAGCAAACAGCACATAAATCAACCAGTTTGGAAAAGGCACAAGGCTGGTGCCTTTTGCAAATCACTGAAGTTTACTCTTTAAACTCCATTATTGTAATATGCAACTTTTAAAGGAAAAGCTGGGAAAGTAGGACATATGTTCTTAATTCTAAGTGGATTTCTTAAATGCATAACTCATTTCAGTGATCTGATTCCTTGAAAGACCAGAGTTGTGCAGCACTGAAAAGCTGTTCTTCCAGCATGTTAGTTGTATTTTTCCCAATTAATAAATCAATTATACATTACTAATATGCTTGCAAACATTCCCACATAAAAAGAGCTAGTTGTGAGGGGGTTTTTTACCTTCTTTTTGCCTTAAGCTTTGGAAGAGTGAAATTTGCAGATGGAAAAATGTGAAAATCTAAAGATGTGCAGAGCAGAGCCCCACGAGGGGCCGTGCCCAGCCCATGGGCTCCCCCAGGAACTCCTGCTGGGCACACACACAGCAAACTCATTTTTAACCCCCAAAATCCAACCCTGGTTTATCCCAGGCACTGTGTCCCAGGCTAAGTGGGGGAAGTGTCTGTCCTCTCACAGCTTTGCCCTGTGCTGCTTCAGATGGGGCTGAGGCACAATTTTACAGGAAAATCCCCCAATTCAGGGTCTCAGCCAGCACCAAGCAAAGCAGGTGACACCTGCAGCAAGGGGGACAATTTGATTTACAGGTACTGAGGAGGGTGGTTGCAGGAGCTGTGCTCCCTCCTCAGCAGGGATGTCCCAGCCCACTCCCAGCTCAAAGAGAGAAAACTGCAGCCAGAACCCAGCTGCCCATGACTCCAAAAATAACTGCCTGTCCCTCTGCCCTTCCCAGAAATAGAATCTGAAACCACAGCATCTTGGCCAAATTGGAATTTGTATAGTTCTGCAAAGCATTTCCTTCAGTTAGGAATGATTTAATTATTCTTCACTTCCTCTTCTAGAAATCATTCCTGGATAATGAGGTTAGCATAGAGCAGATATGTTTCAGTCAAGGAATAGATGTAATTTAGTGCCAGAAGGCTTTTACAGTT
Organism: Taeniopygia guttata; assembly: GCF_048771995.1. NCBI lineage: Eukaryota > Metazoa > Chordata > Aves > Passeriformes > Estrildidae > Taeniopygia > Taeniopygia guttata. The sequence goes on along the minus strand of NC_133031.1, from coordinate 32,897,050 downwards.
GGGGAAAAGAAAAAAAAAATAAAAAAAGGTTTTTGGACACTTCTAAATAGAAGCAGCAGGATAGAGAAGGTCTGCTATTAAATTAGAACAGTCTGAGACACCAGACCATGGGGTGCTTTAACCCAGTGCTGTGTCAGCCCCTGAAGAATCAGAGCACAACCAGCAGCCCAGATTCTTACACAAGGGTAATGAGCACATTTTAAATAATTATTAAATAATGGCAAGCTGCATTACTGCCAGAGAAGTGTTTATCTCTGCAAATTGGATCACTGAAGTCGAAGTACAGTAGAGCTAAAATTCTTCCAGCATTAAATGGAAGATCTGTTGCTGCACCTTCCTTTGGTCCTTGGGAGCTGTGAATCCTGCATGGCACTCAAATGTATTTTATGACAAATATTCTGCTGAATCCAGCTTTTATTATTCAAGCAACAGTCAAAATAATCTGCCTTATCAATCAAATAAAGGCACTGCTGCAATTAAACCCAGAAAATTATTTTTCTTCTAAAGCCTGGTTGGAGTGATATTGAAAGGATCAGCTCTTATCTTCAGCAGCTCCATTGACCAAACAAGTTCCTAACTATGCTTCCATAACCTTAACTATTATTTTTTAATTATTCCTGGATTATTTTTATGGCTGTTTAGCAAATTTCTTCTAAAGAAAACTAAAAAGTGTCCAGAGAAGCTAATGCCAAACATGTAATTATCATGTCTTTGGGAATGATCTGAACAAAAGCAGAAAACCTCTGCAACACAATTAAAACCTGCTCTGTTTGTACTGAAAAATTTGCATTTGATTTGCATACTTAGGATGTAAATTAGGAAATAGAAGAATTTTACAGGGCGTCCTTGAAAACAATTCAGGCCAAAAACATCCAAGACTCTTGTGGGAAACTTAAATGTGATGAAAAGGATGATCAGAAAATGATTCTGTTCAGCTGAGGGCTGGGTCATTGACTTGGCTGACTGTCCCTGACTGCAGGCAGCAAACAGCTCCTCTTCAGCCTCACTAAAAAGGAGTCACTAAAAACTTGACTCTTTTTTAGTTTGTTTAAGTCCTCCAGTGTTAGCAGCTCTCTCTCAGTGAGAGAGAGAGAACAGCTTCAGAAAGATGTAAATCCAAATGATCTTGAAAGACAAAATATATAAAATGCTATTACTGTCTAGTGAGACTGCACATATTTTTGATTTATACTTCTAAATATTTCACCAGAAAAAAAATGTTACAGTGTACACTGCATGTTCCTTTGAACAATAAACAAGCTATTAGGGAATACACTGGTAATTTCTAGTTAGCCTGAATACATTCTGGGGCTGAGGAAAAGCATTTCTTCAGCTTTTGTGTATCCAGTATCAGCTCAGGGAAGTCAGACAGCTGCTTTCAAAGCAGAGTGGGCTTCCAATTGAGCTTAGCCTGGTAGAAGAACTTGAAATGTGTCTCTCACCAAATGATTTTCAAGTGGAAATGTAATAACATGTTAATTAGAAAAGTCTTTACATAGCAAAAGGCTCCCAAAGAACAATAACTCTGTAGTTCATGCAAGCCTTTTCTAACACAATCTTTACGTGGGGAAAAGAAAATATGAAAGAAAGAACAACAGCATAGAAAAGATGCTATAAAATGTTGTGTTTGAGTATTTCCCAAGTAGTGATTAAACCTTTCTGTGGAAATCTGCCTTGATCACCAACCAGAACAGAACTAGAGAAATCTGACATGGCAGAGTCATTCTCTCCTGGAACAAACACTGCAAGATCTGGTAACAATTTTAAATGACAGATTATTAGAGAACCATGAATTGATATACAAGATTAGCATTGTATCAGGTCAAAACCAAAATTCAGGCACTTTTAAATATATTCTCAATACAGGTCTTTTCTTCTAACCAGGGAAGCTCACATGCAGCATTTGATACTGAAGTTGCTGTTCCAGGACAACAGACTGGATGGACTAAGGGCATAAAAAGGGAAAAGTCACTAATAAGATACATCTTGAGGATAGAAAGCAGCTTAAAAGCTCAAAGAGCCTCCCAGCATTGCCCACACCACTGTGCCAAATGCAGAATTGCCATTTATGACCACCCAAAAATGCCTGTCCCAAAGCAGAACAAGGGCTGGGGAGCACAGGGTTGTAATTGATTTGTGCACATACTCCTCCACAGAACTATGTATACAAATACAATACATTATTTATTTATTTCAAAACTGTGTACAAAATACAGCATACATAACAACGACATGAAATATTTACAGCTGTAACATTAGTTAAAGGCTTGACCTTGCTTTATTGAGAACAAAAAGCTCATCAGCTACTGTTGAATTGCTGCTGAGGATGTTCAGGTTGTTTCCTGGGCTCAGGCATCCCATATCAGACTGTGAGGAATCACATTAATCTCATTTCTCCCTGGTTATTTTTTCAAATGGATACCTGACACAGCTGTACACAAAGATAGTCTTTTTACATAATCCTGGCTACCCAGCCCTTAACAGTCCTTCAAAGAGCTCTGCACTTTCCTCCACAAAAGGTTTGCTTCTGGCACTGTATTGAATCAGTTAAGTATTGCCAGTCCTCAGTCTCACACAAAACTGCAGATGCCAAGCTGAGAGTGTCTCAAACCAGGAGATCACAGCAAAAACCAAACCCTGCTTCCTGTCAGCAAAGCAGATTAAACCTCAGCAGCCAAGGGCTGCCTCACCTTGCCACAACTCAGCAGTAACCCCAGCATTTTGCAGTGTGGTAATGATTACTTATATTATGATTATTTATATTTATATATATTATGATTTACAGATAGACTGTGTTGAGCAAAATAACTGTAGTCAAATATTGTGGTGTCTGTAGTGTTAATTCTAGTTTTGATTCTAATCTAAATTTCCCCAGCTGTTTCAATTCAGCCAAAAGAAAGCCTGTAAGCAAATCTGAAATAAAGATGATTAATAATAATAATAATATTGCTAGAAGAAAACTTCAGAAACCATCTAGTCTACCTTCCTACTCTTGTATTTTTGTAAATCTCAAAGCTCTTGATCAAACTGATATGGGAGGGGCATTTTTTATTGGCATAAGGATAATCACCACAATAATTCTTTGCCCATTAACAGGCAAAGCATGTACATAGAAGGATTAATTCACTAAAGCAGTTACTTCCCTTTGAAGTCAGAGAACTTTTTAATAGTGCTTTTCATCCTTGCTTGTTTCTTTGTCTAAGGCACTGCTTGTTTTACAAATCCCACTTGTTAAGTGTCACTTGCCCTGGTTTTGCTAGGAAATCCTCTGGGAGTCTCAGCCTGTAATGTTCTAAGCTCCACTCAGAGTGAATCATCAGTGAAAGGCAAGCTTTAAAAATGAGATTCCTCTAAGTCAGCCAAAACCAGAAAACCAATCCTTCCCTCCCCAAAACACTTGAAACAGATTGCCAATTACAGCAATTAGGATGATTTTTCATATATTAAGCTTCCTGTCTCTTGATTATTAGTTAATTAGCTCTCCAGCACTGAAGAGGTTTCTGCTGTAAATAAAATGTCTAATTTTAGAGTAAACAGAGACAAATAAAAAAAGCAAATACTTCCCAACTCCCTGCCCTTTCTTCTCTCTTAAAAAAGGGAAAAACTGTGCTGGAGAACCACTAACTTCCAGGAGCAAGGAATTCTTGGCTCTAAATTAACAGTGCCTCCCTTTAAAGTTTGTAAAATGCATTGAATGTGGAAAGGCCACTGTGAGGTAGAATCACAGCACTCCCATTACCCAGCTTATATCTGTCCTTTTGCAGAACTACTAGAGCTTTTTAAACCCCATTTCAGAAAGATTTCAACTCAACCTTTTATGAAAGGAGAACTATAAATAGGCTCTTAGATTAAAACCCTTAACAGCTGAGAAGGCTGGAAAGGGAGGTGGATATTATCCACCTTTCAGGAGTACAAATTGGGGCTGCAAGGGCTTAATTACAAAGATATCCTTAAGAACACACTGAGGGCTGCTATAAAAATGACTCCAATTACAGCAGATCCACAGACATCACTCCACCTGGGAGAGAGGAAACCACCACTTCCCTCCCTTTGCACCCCATGGTAATGCAGGCAGCACACCCCAACTGCAGCTCCACTCCCCACAGCAGCTCTGCTGCTCCTGCAGAGTCCCTTCTCCCAGGTGGAACAACAGCAATGCCAGGGATTTGGATTCCTTTGTTTTCACTCTGAAATCTCAAAGTGGAGATGAACTGGCATGACCTAAGGGAGCTAAATCCAGTGCTTGGCAGTGTCTCAGGCAGGAAGAAGTTTGGATTTGAATGTGGAATTCATGATTTCAGATGAATCACTCCCTCTCCTGAAGTGGGGAATTCATAGTTTTCCCTATGATTTCACTGTGATGGTGTATTCTTATTTATGATGTAATTACAAATAAATTTACAATCGGTGTTCAGGGAAATAATTTTTATACAGCATCAAGAAAGTCCTTATGTTTTCAGTACTCCTGTGCTAAGAATTTTGCAATTGTGCTCAACTGGATATTTGAAGTTCCTTCATATATTGTACCTGAAATCAGAAGAAAACAAATTAGTAGACTCCAAACCCACAGTGAGTTTATGAAGAGAGACCAAAATATCATCCTAAAGTCCAGCGAGAACCTTTACAATTATGAAATGAAGCTTTACTGTGCAAGTAGTAGCACAGAATTGTAATTATTTATATAATATTATAAACACTCCTATTTTATTATCTGTAACAATGAAAGCACTTTTCTGGCTGGCAACACATAATAATGCAAAGACATTTTCCTGAAAAGAAAGTCTTAAATAGCCAACAAAAATGAAGATCTTCCAAATGCTATTATAATAAAAGCAAAAGGGTAATATTGTTAAAAATATCAAACTGTTGTGTCCAAGGATTATCCTGATAAACAAGAAAGCTTTAAAAAGAAAACTCCACGTGGATTCAAATCTTAAAGCCAATGAAGTTATTTTCAATTCTTGTTTTTTAACAGAAATTTTCTTAATAAAATGGGACACAGCATTTGTGTCTGTATTTTGTTGGTATCTAATAAAATACTTTAACTAGCCTTGCAGGTACACACATTTATTTATACCTAAAGTTTTTATATCTGAGCCTTTGAATTAGTGTTGATACAGTCTCAAGGAAAAATACCCTGAGGAAAAAAGCCAGCCCTTCTTCCTCAAACTTTAATTGCACCAAAGCTACAAGAGACCATTGGTAAGAAAGTGGCACTCACCTATCTTGCAGTCACGGTAGTACTTCTCTATTGGGTAATTTTTGGTGAATCCAACACCTCCCATCCATTCAATACATTTACTGGTTGTCAGTGTTGCAACCTATGAAGAGAGTTTCAGAGTTACAGGACTCAAGTTCAGACAGTAACAGTAAAACTTATACTTTGTACCTAATTAATAACAAAAGAGGGAATAAAGCAGCGACTGGAACAGGAGGGAAGAAGGATGGGTATTTTGGTATTCATCTTCAGCAAGCCCTTTTAGGATAAAAGCAACATAAACCAGAGGACATCAGGACTTCTCTAATTGTTACAGCAATAGTTTCTATGCTGCTCAGTGCAAAAGACCAACAGTGGTATGCAAGACAGCAATTGCAAAGAGGGGAAAATCATCCAGTTTTGAGTCATTCACAGATGTGACCAGCAGAGGTGAAATGGTCACAAATTAACTCTTTATAGTGTCATTTCTCATGCCACAATAAGATTTATGAGAAAATTAAATCTTTCTTGATAAGTGAAAGTGTTAATTCACTTTCTTCCTTTAGTGTTGTTGGTTGGTTTTAAAAATTTTATATAGGGGCATGAGCAGCTTATTTTTTGGTGACTTACTTCAGATTCTGTGCATGGACTGAGAAACACAGAATGGCTTGGGTTGGATTGGATCTTAAAACTCATCTCATTCCAACTCCCCTGCCATGGGCAGGGACACCTTCCACTAGCCCAGGCTGCCCCAAGCCCCATCCGATGTGGCCTCAAACAGCTCCAGGGATTCAGAGATTTTACAGCAATGCTGAATTACGAGTTCACAGTGTAACAGAAGGAGCTTTAGCAGCAGTGGGATGAAGGCCTGGAGCGAGGGAGCTCAGGTACCTCAGCAGTGAAGTACTTGGCCATGCTGGCCTCCTTGATGGCCGGCCTGCCCGCCTCCGCCAGCCGCGCCGCGTTGTAGGTCAGCAGCCGGGCTGCCTCCAGCTGCGTGGCCACCTGCGCAATCTGGTGCTGCATCCCCTGCAACGGCACCACAGCACTCAGACACAGCCCTGCCCGAGCTCCCAGCAACAGCTATCCTGCTCACCACAGCATGCACCAAAATAAAATATGAGATCCAGGTGGGAAGTAATTCCAAGTTCCTTCTGTGTTTATCAACATGGGAAAACTCCTGGGCCACTGAAGTGCTCTCAGGAAGTGCAGTCCTATTTTCCCCTTCCTGTTCTTGGATTTAGGAGCACTGGGGTTCCTTCTGCCTGACTGGCTGGACAGAGGTTACCTATTTAAACCCAGGAATAGAAAGGATAATTTTATCCCTATCTTAGCATCCTCCTCGGGGTTACAAAGGCATGAGGAAGTCAGAGCTGTGTTTTCATTCTGCAGCTGTTCACTGAGACAAAACCAGGTCTGGTTCCCTAATGAGCTTAGCCAAAGAAGACTTGTAAACAAATATTTCTTAAATAAAAGTGGAAAACTAGGAAGGTGACAACTCCTTTCCTTGTCCCAGAGGCACAAGACAAAATTTAGAAGCAGCTTAAAGGTACAGAGGCCATGACTGAGGAATGGCTTCAAAGGGAAGGAAAGAGGTGATGGAGCTCACATCTGAACGGTATTACAGAAGAATGGGTTTATTTAAGAACACCCAAATATTATGATCATTGAATATGAACATTTAGTAGTCTAAAACACAATGAAATCTTTAATCTTACTAGAACATTAACACAGTTCTCTCAGATCTGCAGAAATATATAGGCAGGTCAAAATACCAAAATGATTTGGCAATTATAAATTCCATTTCCCATTCCAAAGACGTAGTTCCAATAATTTCCTAGGTATCTATGAGTGCTTCCTAAAATTTGCATAAATTATGAGTAGTGCTAATGTTCCTTCTCTTTAGCTGAGATGTAGGTTTCTTTTAACAAGAAAATTACCAGAGTAATTACAATTATGTATCTTCCTTATTAAACTATACATCATTTTTGCAACAAAGAGTCTTTTTCACTGTAAGAAACAGATATTATAATGAAAACTAAATGTCTTTGTACAGCACAGGAAATCTAATAATTCAATCAGTTTTCCTCATTCTTTTATCACTTCTAGTGTCTCCAGAAAAAGCCCTTCCCCTACACCTCATGAAAGGGTATAAAAACTGGAGCACATTCAGTATAATGTGACATTAAAATCAGAAGGGAGGTCCATGTGTATTATTTTCAAAGAATGTCAATAAGTTAACAAGCAAAAGGAATATGTCAATAATATTTTTAAGTTTTAAATTATTTGTGTGGCACTTGCTGAATTTTATACGGCAGATGAACGTTTATCCAGAATTTTTTTTTGAAAAATTCTTCTCAAATATTGAGGAGGAGCGACACGACGTGAAGTGGAACATGAATTATGCAAATCATAATATTAATTTTAGTGTTTATTGTGGTCACTATTCTTTCTTGGAGGAAACATTAACAAGTACCTGGAAATCAAACACACTTTTCCCAAACTGGACTCTCTCCTTTGTGTAGGGAATTGTACGGTCAAAACACCCCTGGGCCAGTCCTAACATCTGTAAGGAAAAATAAGAATATGATTAAAAAAAAATTGATTCATTGAATGCAACTAATGGAGATGATAATAATTGGTCATCTTCTGGTCAGGCAGGTTGGTATCCAGGAGAAAAGTTTTCTTCCTACCTAGATATTGCTAAAACTTGTATACAGAATCCTAGGAGCCAGAATTTTACAGTCATCACACAAACTGAGGTGAGTTATAATAAAGAAAAGTTTGAGGAACAAATATATTACATGCCCATTTCTTACCATAGGCAAGTATTTGTGAAAACACTACCTATGGGTCAACTGTAATTGCAAAAACTATTGTTTTGGAAAATTCGTAATTGCATAAGAAAATGACTGTAAACTGAAGGTCTACAGATCTACATTACCCTATTAAAGGAAAAATAATCTGAATGATTAACTAAAACTAATTTCATAAGCAAAATAATTTCTCATTTTCTAGAGGACACAAGACTGAATTGCCAAAATTAGCAATTTATTTCAGAAGTTAGAAACTTAGCTGAGTGGAAAGAGAGATAACATTTCTTGCACTATCTTCCAACTCTGCAGAACACTTGTAGAAGAATTTAGATCAATTTTGTCTTCCCACAAAGGCAGAAGCAGTGAAGTGCCACATCAGACAGCTTAGAAAACTACCTTTAATGATGTAAAACAGAAAAAAAATGATACATAGGAAAACACTAAAAGAAAATGCAGTCTGCTGCTAATCAGCCCCATTATCAGATTTGTCTTCTCCTTATATAAACTATAAGAACAAAGTACATCAACTTCAGTACCTGCAATAATATTGCGGCTGCCTTGCAATAAAACCATCTGAAACTGTTTTCAAAGCCACAATTATATTTTATAAGATCTTCATTATCTTTTAAAACTATTACTACTGCAAAACTAAACTCAATACCACAGGGCTTTAGAGCTGCTGTTCTTGTCAAGTCCATTTCTCTTAATTTGAAGGTGCCAAGAAGGCAGTAATTAAGATATAACAACTACCTGACCTTAACTTTTAATTAAGGTGTAACTTGGAGTAATTAAGAGTAAAATCCAGACCATGTATTTTACTGCCAGAGCCTTTATATTATTTATATCTCTGGGAACAAAGGGGCCCACAGCCCTTTTTTAAATGCCATATCAGGCAAAGTTTAATCAGAGGTAATATTTAGAAATTATGGAAAAGCCAGCCCAATTATTAGCATAGTGTATTGCCATGTGGAAAATCTCAATTTCATGAAGAGGATTTCTTCTGGTCTGTCTGCAAACCAGGGCAAAAGATAGAGGAGATTGGTAGTACAGAAATATTGCACAACAAAGTATAAACAAAGAAAAGATTACTTTCAAAAGTAAATTAAAAATATAAAAACTTATCACAAGTAATTTTCTTCTGGGGCTGACCCTGATTTCCACTGAGATCAGCAGCAGTCTGAAATCCAAACTAACTTCACAGTAAAATACAGCATTTTGAAGTAACTCCAAGGTCAGTAAATACTTTCCCCTAAGACGCCATACAATGCAATTTTCAAACATTATAATGAACTGTAACACTTCTGCTAGAGAAAATTACATTTGTTTTTAAAATAAGTTGACTTTTAAAAATAAGTTGTTGGGAAAACATCAGTTTGCACTAGGTTACATTTGCCAGCCCTTTGCAATCCCAGCTGGAAGCATTAATATTATACATTTCAGTGTGCTAAATTTTCCAATGTTAGCTTTCTTTGTAAAATGAATTTTCACAGTGGAAGACAAGAATGTGGAAAAATTCAGTAGCAATAAGTTAACGACCAAAGACAAGCTAATTCCCAAGTAATGTTTTTGAAGTCCATTGCTTATGTCACCACAGGAGAATTTTCCCACCGGCAGCTGTTCCGACCTTTGCTGTAACTTTGCTGCGGGAACAGTGACATCTAGTGGGAATCGAGCTTTTAATAAAGTATTTTCTAAACAGCTTTAAATATTCCACATATTTCAGTCCAAACCCCAGTTATATCCTGGCTGTGCTCAGTAACAAACCAAATCACCCACCTGTGCAGCAATCCCTATCCTGCCAGTGTTGAGCATTCCAATGGCATACTTATAGCCTTGGCCAACTTGTCCCAGGATGTTGCTCTCAGGAACCTAAAAAATAAAACCACCCAATTATTCCTCTTCTATTCTGCTTTGCAACTACTAAAAGGGTTCACAAGTTTTATCAATTGTTCCTCATAAGTGAAGGCATAAAACATAAACCACAGTTTGATTCCCAGGATACCTGATGAGTGCATTCCCAGATTCACATGGCTATAAACTGATGACAGAGAAAAAACTACACCAAAATTTAAGAAATCCAACTCCTCTCTAGACTTCTGTGGGAGGAAGATGCTAAAATATGCCAAACAATCAGCGTGTCTACAGGGGAAAAATAGGGAATTTAGTCAATATTCTTTCCTTATGTGTAGCCAGGTTCCAGTTGTGCACAAATTATGCTTCAACAGCTGAACTTACAATACCTTCACGTTGTCAAAGGTGACTGGGCAGGTGGAGCATGCTCTGATTCCCAGCTTGTCCTCCTTTTTCCCCACGTGAAGCCCCTCTGTGTTGCGATCCACGACGAAGCATGTAATTCCTCTGTAGCCCTGTGGGAAATTAAAAATAATCAACTACTGGTTTTCATACCGTTTTCAAAATCTACTACCTACATCCAGACTGGGCACAAACCTGATTCTTGCATATTCAGCTATGTAATTTTTTACTGGACATAGTTTACTATAAAATACTTTTTAGTTTTCCATTTTTCTTTTTAACAACAGGAACTTGTCAGATAGTCACAAAGGTTGGAAATACATACTGTTACTCAAAACTCCTGTTTTGAAAAACTCCTGTTTTTCAAAAAACTGAAAAACTCCTGTTACTCAAAACACCACCAGTGCTGTGCTCTTCATCTAAGCAACCATGATCCTGACATTTTTATTTTCCCTGGTTGCAGGAATTTATTAAATTGCTCACCAAGTTCTCAAGTTTTGTTGGGAAATGTTTTTAAAGGTTTGCAGTCAGCTAGGAAAAGGTGCACAGAATATTAACCTCTAACATCAGATTATTAGTATAAAATCCACAGTTTCACATAGCAGCAGCTGTCACTGAAATGCAAGAATTCTGTAGCAACTTACTGAGGATGGGTTTGTGTTTGCCATGACAAAGAAAACTCCTGCATCTTCTGCTAAGCTAATCCACATCTTTGAGCCATTGATAATGTAGTAGTCTCCTTTCTTTTCAGCTCGAGTCTTCAAGGAAAAAGCATCACTGCCAGACCCAGCCTCCGAAAGACAGAAACTCCCTAACTGTCAAGAGAAGGGAAAAGCTAATTTAACTTCCACAGATATAAATAAATCCTACAAGGAAAATACTTATAAGCCAGCACAAGTCTCTTAAAGTCAGACATTTTAACCTACTGCATTAAAGTAACTGAGTTTCAGCTATGAAGATTAAGAATAGAAACACTGTAATTACACATCTCTCAAAGTCAACTGCTTTACAGTTCTTTTCCACAGTAAATTAAATTTTAATGAAACTAATAAGTGCCTTTCCACTTTTACCTCTCAGCTACTGATGACAGGATGTATCTATATCACCACAGATCTCAGCTCTAACCAGTGTTTCAAAGTTCACACATATTTTCCAGAGCTGCAGACACACATTAGCCACTGAAAAAAAAAATCCCCACTCACATTACTAAGCAATAATATAATTTCAACAGTTAAGTCAAGTAAATCTTTGACTCACTGTATCTTTGGACACCCTGGGCAGGTAAGTTCTCTTTTGTTCTTCTGTTCCATAGGTGGTAAACAACTTATTTGTTAGAGTGTTTTGGAGTTCACACACAAGAGCCACAGCTGGATCAACTTTGGCCAATTCTTCCACTGCCAATATGATTGAAAAAAATGAAGCTCCAGTTCCTCCATATTCTTCCCCAAGCTCAATACTCATCAGCTGAAATAGAAAGGTGCAAATGTATAAATTTGTTGGCCCTGATAGCTGGAAAGGCTAAAATTGAATCCAGGAATGAACACCAGGATTTTGGCAATGTAAGTCTGCATGCTGCCTAGTAAGGAACAGAGTCCCTGGTTTTCTTCTCCATCAACACTTGGAGTCATGGCCTTTCCAGCATCCAATTATGCTTCTCCAATTTAAAAAAAATGAGCGAGGGAAGACAAGGAACTAAAAGATAAGGTGAAATATGTGGCATGGGGGAGATGGAAAAAAAAATTACAGTAAAAGATGGAGGGTGATAATGCTGTAAAGAAAGTTGTCATGTGATTGACAACTCCAAATTTTTTAATGATTCACTAATTTATTTGAATTATATCCCTCAATCTTTTTACCTAAAAATCTGAACAAGGCACAGTTAGAGATTCATAAAGTGCTGTTACTTTCCAAATAAAAGATTAGGTAAAAGTGTGCAGACCCCTTGTTCAAACAATCCCTGCACGATGGACTCTTCCATTTTCGCATTCTCGTCCATTTTTTGCACGAAAGGTGCAACTCGTTCCTGAGCAAATTTGGTCACTGCAATGAAAAGAAGAAAGAAAGCATGTAAATATTCCTTAAATAAATGAATAAACAGTCTCCTTGAAAATCAATATACAGCAATGTGGTGCTTCTGACAGGTTGTGCATGTCAGAAGAGAAAGTAAGGAGCCCAAGCAACATAAGGCGTAAAGCAGAACTCCCCCAAAACATCTCAACATTTGACTAGAAATAAATAATGAAAACAAAATTTTAAGCTAAAATATCCCTTCTAGTTAAAACATTTCTGAATTTTTAACTGCAGAGATAATAGCTACCCATGTCTTTCAGCATGGCCTCCTCTTCGGTGAACGTTTGAAGTGGAGCATAGACAAGTCCATCACTGGCTACGTTTGGCTTGAGTTCTGATTTGGAGGATCTAAAAACACAGGGAGAAACTCTCCAAGGAGCCAAGTGTGCTGGCATGTGTCTTCTCAGCTGCTGGCAACAAAAACAGAACATGCAAACAGTTAGATTTGTAACAAGACAGCAATATATAACTTTACCCAGTGCTTTTATTCAGTACATTATTAGGAAATATAACTTACATCTAATATTCAGCTTGAAAGCTTTTGAGAAAATATAACCTCCCCCCTCTGTGTCCTAAAACAAAATATCCTTTAATTGCTTTTCTTTTAACATGAAACAGCTTTCTTCCTGGAAGTTTACTAACACAAGGTTATACTGCAATGTATGCACAAGCATTTTTTTGGTCAATTTTAGTGTTTACAGCAAATAAACCCTGCTGATAGGATTTATTTCGATAGATGATTTTGCAAGTTTACTGCAATATTCAGAGTAGTGTGTATTTCAATAGAATACTTTCATTAACAAAAATGATTATATAAAACACGCACACAATGAGTTTTATAGGCCTGTCAAGTTTAATGCCTGAGTTTAGCTTTCTCCCTGCTTTTCTAGGGACCAGCATCTCTTGTTTCTAAAGCAATCTGACAGCCCCTCATGTGGATTACTGGCATTTTGCTGTGAAAGCGCCTAATTTTTAACTGAACTGCAGATTTCTGTATTGAGATTGAATTTTTATTCACATTTAATGATTTTCAGAATGAGCGCACATTTTGTAGACAAAGCCCTGGCATTTGAATGCTTCTGTACAGTTGATTTCCACACAGTGAAAATCCCACAGTTAGTATGTTGATAGTATAACTAATAATTAATGTCTTATTTGGTTGATTTATTTTAAAAGCATGGGAAGAAACTAAAACAAAGTGATTTATGCTTATGCTCCCCATTTGTCCACAATATATTACAATGACTTCAAGAAGCATTGAGTATTCAACCAAAGGAGTAGAATCTGAGCATTTTACTGTGGGGAATAGCATTAATATGTGGCAAAAGTCACAAAAATGAACAGAACAGGGGCTTTTGGGAGGAAGCTACACACAGTGATTGTTAGGACACAGATAACGTGACAGCTTTGTCCCTCAGAGACCTAAAAAATATTGTGTTCAAAGACTTAATTACCTCACAGTGGGCTTTATAAATGCAAGTTTGGAATGAAGGCCAATATGCTTTCCAGACACAGAATACTTCCTTAGGATTTTAAAGTTGGCATAAAGCAGGACAGAACAATGGCTCTGTTCTGCTCCCACAGCTCCCCAAACCCAGCCCACTCTGGGGCTGATCTCTGCTACAGATTTTGGGCACTTCTGCTACATCATTCTAAAGTGTGGAGACACAAATGTCTCACCACAACAACTGCTGACAGAAAGCCCCAGGAGAGACACAGCTGGGCCATAAATACATGAAAACATGTCTGCCAACAGAGATTTTTGGCAGCACTCATTCTGAACCCCAGGGTGAGGAACAGACTGGCTGTGCCCTGAGCAGGCGCCTGCTTAGCTCACAGAACACAGGGCAGTTCCACAATGCACATTGTGGTAGCAGCATTCCTCCAAAACCAGCAGAAACTCTGGGGTCAGGAAGTAAAAATTCCTTTGATCCTTCTAATAATTCCCGCTCTTTCATGTTGGCTTTCAACACTTGTCATCTCCCTGGCTGAAGAACTGATGGAAAACACATCCATGAACTCTTCTGGAGACAAGAAGCAAAAGTCTGCTGTGATAAGGAAATTCTGATGTTGCCACAAACAGCTGTGCATAAAATAAAACCCAATAACAACAGACAGAAAAGGTAATAGAGAAAATAAAAATATTGCTGTGAAAATTCAGTTTATTCATATTCAACATCCGTTGATGACATAAAAGAACTGGTGAGCAGGGCTAAATTATGAATACATTTGGATAGTCAGCCATTGCTGCAACACTTTCAAAGGATGATGGAGTTATTTGAGTTACTGTGGGTCTTCACAAAATAAAGAAAAAGTTGTTTTAATAGAGATTAAACCCCAGGCAACTATGTTCTGGGAGCAGACGGCCAGGAATGGATTATTTGCAGAACATGCAGCTATGCTGGGTGTGTGCAAACATCCACCTGTGCAAGTCTGTCCTTGGCAGGGGTTGAGAAGGAAAAACCTGAGCATACACATGCACATTTCTATTTATCACTGTGCTGCCTCCTGAGCACTGACAGGGCTGCAAACCACACACACTTCCTGCTCCTTCCACCACTTCATTCCAGGTACAAAGAAAAAAGTGTTTTCCTCCATGGTGGCACAAATAAGGTGAATCACTGGGAATATAAAGCATAAAATCATGGAGTAGTTTGGGCTGGAAGGGACATTAAAGCTCATCCAGTTCCATGGGCAGGGACCTTCCACTACCCCAGAGTGCTCCAAGCCCTGTACAAGCATTTATCAACCATGCTGTGGGCAGTATTTGTTTGAGACACTTTGCTCCATTGCAGGAGCAAAGCAATATTCCTAAAAAGGTCACCTTGAAAAGTTTTAAAACCAACGGGATGCATCCAAGGGATGGGATTAATGCTGGCAACTCCCACACAAAGAGCAGCAACTCACAGCTGTCCCAGAGGAATAATAGCCCAGTGTGGAAATTATGCTTTAGTTCAACATTTGGATTTAAAAGCTAAATAAGTAATCAAGTCACTACATTATTGTGTACTTTTTTTTGCCTTAGAGGCCATGTAGTAGCACTAATTTCTGGCAGTTATTTAAAGAGCGTGTGCATTACTTAGATGCTTGGCTGCTGCTCCCCTGCCTTTTTTTCCAGCTCTTCTTCTGTAGGTAGTGATTTGTGTTGCTACAGAATTCAGACTGCTTGCCTTACCAAACACAGCCTTTTGAGAATTGCTTGCTGATAACATTGATTTTTCTGTTTATCTCAATTCTTACCTCCACCTCAGCTCTTTAAAGATCAGTTCTCCTGCTTTCCTCGTTTGTTTTAGAACCTAAACCAAGATTTTAATGCTGGACCTGGCAGCAGCATTGATATAAACAGAAAAAAACCCAAAGCAATGTTTTCTTCAGCTCACTTTGCTTGCCTTGGTGACTTCCACTCCTGTGCCCATCCCAGCTGGTGTCCACACAGCTCCTGTTTCCCAGCAGAGAAGGGAAATTGCCTTTATTTCTAGGGTTGATTTCCTTTATTTCAGTTTATTCCCAGAACCACAGCACACACAGGAGCTGCAGAAGGTATCAGAAGGTGCACAACCAAGGCGTGCACGGCAAAACCACGGTCCTCATCACACCTCCGGCGCCTCAGGCAACACCGAGAATATTCCGAATTTACAGGGATCACAGGGTCCCTGCACAGACCCCCCAAATCCCAGCTGGGCACCCCAGGAGCGGTGTGCGAAGGCTCCGGAGCTCGGGCAGCCTCGGGGCCGTGCCCTGGCAGCGCCAGCGCCCTCCGGGGAGCCCTTTGGCTGCTCTGCTGCCGCCCAGCACCATTCCACAGCGTTTTTCCTCAGCACCGAACCCACCACGGCAGAGGGACAAAAGGACTGCTCGCCACCACCCTCACGCCTGGCACAGCGGCCGGAGCTCTGCCGTGTCCCCGCTGCCCCGTCCCCGGCCCGCCCTGAGGCGTCACCTTAGCGCAGCCCCTCAGCCGAGCTCCCGCCACAGCCGCCGCCGCCATTTTGGCGCCCGCCCGCGTGACGTCAGGGCCGCCTCCCGCGTGACGTCAGCGCCAACACCCCCGTGACGTCAGAGCCAACACCCCCCCACACTCACACACCACACCCCTCCTCGCGCGCGCGGGTCTCGCGAGACTGCGGTGGGCGGGGCCGGGGGCCGGGGGGAGGCACAACAAACATGGCGGCGGCGGGAGGCGGGAGCGGCGCGGGGCGGCGGCGGTGAGTGCTGCCTTTCTCCCTCCCCTCCGCTTCCCTGCCCTCCCCTCCGCTTCCCTCCCCGTCCCTCTCCCTCCCTCCTTCTCCGTCCGGGGCCTCCCTGTGCCGTGACGGGCCCGGGGGGGACAGCGCTTGGGGAGGGCCGCGCTGCCCCGCCGGGAGCGGGGCTGTGTGAGGGGCGCAGCCCCGAGGATGCTCCTCAGATGTGGAGCCGCGGGCCACAGAAAGCAGAGGGACCGCAGAAATCACAGAGTTACTGAAATCGCACGGGCGCTGTAATCGCAGAGTGGGTGAGGTTGGAAGGTGCCACCGCCCTGTTCAGGCAGGGCCATCCCAGAGCACGGCGCAGGCTGTGGGATATCTGCCGTGAGGGAGGCTCCACGCCCTCTCTGGGCAGCCTCTTCCAGCGCTGTCACCCTCACAGTGAAGTTCTTCCTCGTTGAGGTGGAACTTGCTGTGCATCAGTCCCTGTCCTTGGCTCTGGTGCTACTCTTGGCTCCCAGAACAGAGCCTGGGCCCTGCTGTGCCTCTCCCTGCACCCAGGGACACCATGGACACCCTGGGCACACCCCAGGGACACCCCAGGACACCATGGACACCATGGGCACACCCCAGGGACACCCCGGGACCCCCTGGGCACACCCCAGGGACACCCAGGGCTGGGGGCCCTCTCAGCTGGGGCTCCTCTCCAGGCTGAACAGTCCCAGCTCCCTCAGCCTTTCCTGGACACGGAGATGCTCCAGTCCCTTCAGCGTCTTTGGATGCTCTCCAGCAGCTCTGTGTCTCCTGTCCCAAGGAGGCTGTACTTCACTCCCCCTCCCCACGGTTAAAACTCCTTCAGGAGGACCTGGAAGGGCTTGGATGGAGGTTGGAATCCTTCCTGCTTTCATTTATTTGCCACAGAAAAGATGGAACAGAGAACACCCTCCCCCTTTTTTCCCTGGGATTCCTGAGAAGAAGGTGGGATGCATACATATGCTCACAGTAATTTATTCTCCTACTGCATACCTGACCTCATAGATGCTTTATGCTCTTAGAATTACTGCAGGATTAGTTCTGTGTGTGTGTGAAACTGCTGGGTGTACTCTATGAACTACTTTCTTTGGCAGAATATTTCATCCTGGCACGTTGTTTGATGGCAAACTTAGCTCACCTCAGTGCTGTGACCGCTGTTCAGTCCTGCACTTGTGCCAGGGTAGAAAATGAGTAACCAGCGCTCTGCTCCTGCTGGTGTGAAGCTGGAGGAGGTGTGGCTGTGTCAGCAGAGCTCGGGTAACACCCGGTGTCATCAGCCCATCCCTGGTGTGTGAAACACGAGCTGGGCTGCTCAGTTTCTGAGCGTTAGAATTGCATTTTCTGGTTTGCAGGAGTGACACAGCAAGGATCAGATGTGCCTCATTCTCCCCCGAGAAGGAGAGCTACTGGCTGTGTAGCTGTAAAAAAATACCACATAAAATCACAGAAGTGTTTGAGCACACAAATGGGAGCTTTGGGTTGTGTTTCGATTGTGGTGACTTCCCTACACTGGTGTAAAGAAAAGGATGAGTGTTCTCTTGATAAATCAATGAGATAGGGAAAGGAAGTTTTATGCAGTTGATCCCTAACCTGTTTATGAAATTTTATGTCATTTTCTTTGAAGATTAAGTGTTTTTTAAAAGCAGTCAGTGTAATCAACTAAGGCTGAGAGAATTGGGGTTGTTCAGCCTGGAGCAGAGAAGGCTTTGAGGTGACCTAATTGTGGCCTTTCAGTACAGGAAAGGACACAAAAGAAAGATGGAGAGAGGCTGTTTACAAGAGCCTGGAGTGACAGGACAAGGGGACATGGCTTTAAACCAGAGGGCAGGGTTAGATGGGATTTTGGGAAGGAATTGTTCCCTGGGAGGGTGCTGAGGCCCTGCACAGGGTGCCCACCCCGGATCCCTGGAAGTGTCCAAGGCCAGGCTGGACAGGGCTTGGAGGAACCTGGGACAGTGGAAGGTGTCCCTGCCATGGCAGGGGTGGCACTGGATGGGATTTAAGGTCCCTTCTAATCCAAACTATTCTGTGATTCTCTGAAATAAGTTTTGGTGCCTTACCCAAAGGCACACAAAGATTCTCCTCTGATAACACAAACCTTTGATGTTGTTTGGAATGGTTTAATTTTAAATTGTTATTTCTTATTATAATTCATGGAAAGTTGGCTTGGTCAGGATTCTGTGTCACGTTGTCCTGTTTTTCCTCTTCATATCTTCAATATTAGAGGTATCTTTAATATTATAATATTGAATTTCATATCCTGATGTCTTTGTTTTATTGCAGGAGACACCAACAAATGGAACACAAACTAACTTAAGCCTACAGGAGGCTGGTGACACCTGGAAGAGGGTAGGTAGGTAGATACATAAAGATGTGTTCCAAAATGACTGAATGGTGATAATAAATGCTGGGAGTTGAGCACGCTCAGGTAAGATGTGAAAGAACATCCTCATCTGGATGCCAAAAATGAACAAACATCTGTAAGTAGCTTTGGATACACAGAAGATATTTAAATGTGGAACTCCAAACTTGGGTTCCTGTAGGTCACCTAAGTTTCTATTAAAAATAAGGAATATTATTATTGAAATGGTAGCATTGTAAATTATTTCTGAAATAATAATGTGACAGACTCGTTGTTCTCCTTCCAAATGTATCCCAAGCTCTGTCTTCCCAAATTCATTGTGAATTGAGACTTTATAGAGGTTTGTTATTTGCACTCCCCAAAACAAGCCTGACCACTGATTTCTGGGGAATATTTTAATAATTTCAGTGCAAAATTATGGACTGGATTAAGACTTTTACTCAGGAGAGGAAAGTCAAATTTTGGAAGAACTGTGAAACAGTATTTTTTCTAAGGCTTCTTTCCAGCTTTGCTAATCACCAACATGCAGTTGTTTCCCAGCTTTGCAGTTCCCATAATTCACTGACCCAAATCTGGGGTTTTTGGAGCCAGATGTTTATTAGGAAACAGTCAATGAGTCAGAAGTGTCCTTCAGGCAGCATCCAGGAGGCAGAGGATGCAGTCTTTGAAAAGCTTTTACTGGAAGTGTGATAGTTTTAATAAAATTTATAGTAGCAGAGTGTTAGAGCCCTGTCTTTCAAACACAAATCTTTTTCAGGTTTCTTTCTTATAACTGATGGGGATTGGGAAGAGCAATGGACTCACATCTCCTTTTCATTCCTTCTAGGGAAAGTGGAGAAGCTGTGCTCTGTACTTTTTATCTGACGTGTTAAGGTACATTTTGGAGCATGTTTGCTACTTAGCAGGGAACTAAAATTCAGGTATGATCCATTATTTTTATTTTTATAAAGACAGGTTGATTTTTATTATTATGTATTTTTTATTTTTAAATTTTAGTTACTATTTTATTATGCATTTTACCTATTACTGAAAGCAACTTCCCCATAAATTGTATTTGGTGATCTTTAATGAGTTAAAAATTCAAAAACCAATATTCTTATGGTTGTCAGTTTGTTCTTTGACTCACTGTAGTGGGTCTAATACAGGCCAAAGGCTTATTTACCCACTAAAAATTATTTATTTACTCATTTCCTGCTGTGAGATATGGATTAGGAGGGGGAGGGCAAAACAGGCTCAAAACTTTCAAGGGTATAAAGAAAACTTTATTAACAGAATTAAAAGAAAAAATGATAAGAAAATAATTATTACATGTCTTATTTATTCAATAAATATGTACATGAATTATTTATTCAATAAGAATAACCCTTCAGAACACTTCTCCTCCCGCCACACCCTCTTTTCTTTCCCACAGGCAACGTAAAGAGACAAAACCTGGAACTTTCAGTCAGTTTACCTCCTCTAAAATAATCTTTCTTCAGTCCACCTAGGGAGTGGAGTCTCTCTTGCCATGCCATGGAGATTTCTCCACAAGAAACAGTTCCCTCTTGGCTTCAGTGTCACAGTGAATCAGCCACCCAGGAAAGGAAAATCTGTTTGCAGTGTGAAAGTCCCTCCCATGCCTTGCAGCTTTCCCAAAGCTGCTTTCATAGGCTTAACTTATTTTAAGGATGAGCTGTTCTAGCATAAAAACAGAAGTTTTCTTTTTTTAATCTCTGTGAGCAGAGGTTTTTCTTATTCTATCACTGGGGCAGAGTTTCACATCTCTCTCTGGTCAAGCTTCTCATTGGATTACAGCTTTTCAGCATCCACATGCTCTAGCATGAGTGTCCTCCTCTCAGGGGCTGTGGGGGAATGCTGCATCCCCCATGCACTTCATGGACTACAGGGAAAAAACAAAGTCTGATATATCAAAAATATATCTTCACCATAGCATCACAAAAGAATTTCAGCCCAAGACTAAGGCATCTCCTCAATCCCCTCCATCTAGAATCTGACTCCTTCTTTACTGCCCTCAGTGTCCAGCCTGGCCTGGCCCAAACCAGCCACATGAGCCCAGCCCAGCCAGGCCTGGCCCAAACCTCAACTGAAAGCCAGACTTTGTTAAACCGCACCACACGTGCTGTGTGATAAAATTAATTCTTAAAATCCAACCCAAAACATGAACTTGTTACTATGAATGCAGCCGAATTCAATGACACTTGTGTTCTGAAAACATTTTCCCTTCCAGGCACGAGAGGTTGTAAATGAAAAAGTCACTATGGGGGAAAAGAAGGCAGAACCGTTGGACTTTGTGAAGGATTTTCAGGAATATCTGACCCAGCAGACTCACCATGTCAATATGATTTCTGGATCAGTTACTGGTGACAAGGAAGTAGAGACTCTCCAGGGAGGTGAGCTGATTCCAGTACCATAAATTTGATTTTTTTTAGACTTCAGTGTTCACAGTCCAGGTAATGCTGCAGCAGGATGGAAGCATTTCTGGTAGTCATTTTCATGTCACAAAGGATGTGTATCTACCTTTGTTTTAATCAGGGCACGTTTTTATAGTTCTCTGTATTTATAGACCAAGGGCTGAGAGAAACAAAAGCTATTTGGCATTTGCTCACAGTGTGACAGATGGTGTCCCACAGATTGTTCATTAAAATCTGTGTTGCATTGTTCACAGCTGGGACAGAAGGTGATCAGAATGGTCTGGATCATCCTTCTGTTGAAGTTTCACTGGATGAAAACTCAGGAATGTTGGTGGATGGCTTTGAAAGGACTTTTGATGGGAAATTAAAGTGTCGCTACTGTAACTACGCCAGCAAAGGAACAGCTCGGCTCATCGAGCACATCAGGATTCACACAGGTATGGGATCTTCTGCTCTGCTTGCCTGGGAGCCCTTGGGGGATTTGCTCAATGTTGGAATTTCCACAGCATCAGCTGGCAAATCCAAGCAGTGTGAGAATTCTTAACAATAACTGAGTATTGGTGCGTTTTTATAGTCTATTGTTGTAAAGGTATGCCAGGTACCTATTTAAACTGTGCAAATCCCTACTGACACTTACTATTATAAGTAACTATATGGGATTAAAGTTTAGCATGAAAGCTTCAATGTAAATTAAAGGGCCCTAAAAATATCTTCTAGTTTTTCTGTGCTGATGAGAAAATTGATAAATGTACATTTTCCTACACAGAGATTTATAGAGCCTTTTCTTCCTCTGTTGTTTAGCCATGAAAATATTCCTGTTCTGCACAACATTCTAGATGAGGAAGTACAAAAGCATAGTAATAAGAGTAAAGTTATTGGTAAAATATTCAAATGTGAGGATATACCATCAAGTTAGTGACTGATATGAGTAGTGAACAGAAAAATTATCAACTGTAGCTTGTTGAGGAGCATTGGCCACGGTTGGATGTATAAACCTGAAAAGCAAAACTCTCATAAAGGTTAAAATATCCTAAGCTGTTCTGAAAGCTCCAACTTCATGGCAAATGAGAGAAAACAAAAAAAATAGGTGTTTGTGAACTCTGTCAAGTGTATCACACCAATACAGACAACTTCAGGGTGTTAAACAGAGCAGAAAAAAATTGTATCCTGCAAAGCTTTAATGTTTTTACAGGTTTCCAGTCTGGTCTGGACTGTCCCAAAACTTCCAAGTCTCTTTTCAGTCTTGGGTAGTGGTGTTTTGGGACTCAGCTGTTGTAACTGGGATGTGATGGTAGCCCTCCTCAGGTACAGTTAGTGAGATCCTCACTTTGCTGGGAGCCATTCCTTCCACACAGGGGCTCCCTGGGTGGATTTTGGAAAGGTGGGGCTCCTTGCACTGGCCCTGCAGTGTTGGCTTGTTTCAACAAGGCATAATGGGGTAGGAAATGGCAACCAACCAGAAATCAAAGAGTTCTGAGGTTCAGATTCTGAAGGACCTGGTAAATTCTTCTCTCGTGTCTTCCAGGACAAGAAAAGAGTTACTTTGGTTTTGTTTTCCTGGTTTGGTTTGGTTTGTTTTTTCACTCAAGGGAAGAAGATCCGAGGCCTGAGTGTTGTTTGGCTCGGAAGGCTGGCAGAGGGCCAGGATGGGTTGCTGTGCTGTGAAGGCTCAGATGAGTCAGCATTGGAGCAGGGAAGTGGCAGCTGATTCAGAGCCTCAGAGCAGTGTAAATAAGCAGGTACAGCATCCTGGACATCTGCCAAAGGAATTGTGACCCAGGCCTGATCATGCAACCAGTATTATCATTATTATTATTAAGTGCAGCCTGCTGCAGGATTGGCTTCATGCTGAGTCTGAGAGCAGATAGTGAGTAGTTCACCAGCTGTGTTGTGCTATGTGTGATGCAAAACTTTTATCTCTGTGTAACCAGTTTAGAATGAAATCAGATTGGCAAATTCTGTGTGAATGCAGGGAGTTTGTCAATCTTCTCGTAGCATTTTATCAAGCCTCCAGATCTTTACCCATCCTTGTGTGTATATATATGAGTACACAGAGATGCTCATGGAGAAGTCATGGTTTTACTTGGTGCAAAGAAGGTACTTAGAGGTAGCATAAAAATTGATTTCTTTCCTCTTGGAGAGCCAGTGATGTAGGGGGAATAAAAGAAATCTATTTGGTATCCCAGTCTGTGATTCCAAACTATGGAATGCTCATCAGTCACATGACAGGGAGGTGTCACTCAAGACAGGAAGAATAAGATGATCTTTCATTTCAGTAGCTGAACACACTTCTGAAATTGCAGACCTGGATCTGTAACTCCTAGATCACTCTATCAACGGAAAATCTGAAGTCCTAAAGTGCTGTGTAACAGAAGTGTTGGCCTGTTACTATGTTACTCACATTAACTTTTAAAAAAATACTCAGAAATCTTTGTATCTATAAATTTCATTTGATAGAAGAACCAAGTTCTATATGTGCAAAAGAGATGATGGTCTCCCTGATGATCATCTCATCTCCCATCTGGAAGAGCACACAGCTCTCCAGGGAATACCTGGAGACATGTACTTTTTTATTCTGTTACAATTCTTTGGTTGCAGGATCCTTTTTCAAAGCTCAGTCCTTGAGTGGCTCCCTGTGTGTGTAGGTTATTTAACCAGTTCCAGGATGTTTAGGAGTAGGGATGTGTGGAAGGTCCCAGAAGGATATCCTCTCTCAGAGTTATCATGAAGAACAGTGACATTTTGGTGGTTCAGACATTCCTGTGTTCCCCAGCACACTCCATGGGTGAGGGAGAGCTTGGACCCAGGGCACCACGCAGACATCACTGCACTCAGTCCTTGGCGTTGCTGCTGCAGTTCCCAGTGTGTTATGCTAGTTCCACTCAGGATTTTTCCTGCTGCTGCTGATCCCTGGGCAAGGCAGAGCTGTCCCAGTGCTCTCCACTCTGCCAGGATCCCCAGCTGAGCTCGAGGCTGCCGGTGACTTGGACGAGTGGCTCACAACGAGCCGCTCCGTGCTGCACACAAAGCCTTTTCCGGGCGCTCCGCGGTGCTGTGGGCTAACCTGTTCTGATTTTCCAGGGGAGAAGCCACACAGGTGCCACCTGTGTCCCTTTGCCTCGGCCTACGAGCGTCACCTGGAGGCTCACATGCGGTCCCACACCGGGGAGAAGCCCTACAAGTGCGAGCTCTGCTCCTTCCGCTGCAGCGACCGCAGCAACCTGTCCCACCACCGCCGCCGCAAGCACAAGATGGTGCCCATCAAGGGCACGAGGTCTTCCCTGAGCAGCAAGAAGATGTGGGGGGTTCTGCAGAAGAAGACCAGCAATTTGGGGTACAGCAGAAGAGCATTAATTAATCTGAGTCCGCCTTCCATGGTGGTGCAGAAGCCAGACTACCTTAATGATTTCACCCATGAAATCCCCAATATCCAGACTGAGGCGTACGAGAGCATGACAAAAACCACTCCGAGCGGTGGCTTGCCAAGAGATCCACAAGACCTCATGGTGGATAATCCTTTAAACCAGCTCTCCACGTTAGCAGGACAGTTGTCCAGTTTGCCACCTGAAAACCAAAATCCAGCCTCTCCTGACGTCGTTTCCTGTCAAGACGAAAAGCCTTTCATGATACAGCAGCCTGCTGCACCTGCAGTAGTTTCAGCTGTGTCAGCAAATATTCCTCAGAATTCCTCTCCAACCAGCCCTGATTCCCGGCCCACACACAATCAGAGGAACTATAGTCCCGTGGCAGGGCCCAGCAGTGACCGCAGTGCCCACACCAGCACTCCCAGCATCAGCAACAGCCAGCCCAGTACTCCAGCTCCAGCCCTGCCAGTGCAGGACCCTCAGCTCCTGCACCACTGCCCACACTGTGACATGTACTTTGCAGACAATATCCTTTACACCATCCACATGGGATGCCATGGATTTGAAAATCCTTTCCAGTGTAACATTTGTGGGTGTAAGTGTAAAAACAAGTACGACTTCGCTTGCCACTTTGCAAGAGGCCAACATAATCAACATTGACTGAGAACATGCTTTTGTTTAGTTTTTTAACATATTACAGTCTATTTTTCATACTTGCTGATGGAAAGCTT
The DNA here is from genome assembly GCF_048771995.1 of Taeniopygia guttata. Classification (NCBI taxonomy): domain Eukaryota; kingdom Metazoa; phylum Chordata; class Aves; order Passeriformes; family Estrildidae; genus Taeniopygia; species Taeniopygia guttata. The sequence continues at coordinate 32,871,628 of NC_133031.1, read as the reverse complement.
GCACATTCCCATAAGGAATCTTCACATAAATCAATTCGACAGAGGAGGCAAAATGGTTTCTGTATCATTGTAAAACTTGCCAGGGAAATTTTATATCAGATTCAGTTGCTGTTTTATATGTAGCCTTTCAAAAAAAGCCAAGAGTGCTGTAAGGGTTGGAATGCATTTACATGCTGTGGTTGCTAAATTTAAGTTGCTTGCACTTAATCCCAATAAACATTCTGCAAGTGGAGAAGCAGAGCGTGTGTCCTGAACCATAGGATGTAATTCCCAGATTGTTTACTGGGCAACACAAGATATGTTACCCATAAAATACAAAAGGTCAATGCAACGACACGTCATGTAGGGACAGGACAAGGAAGAAAGGCTTCATGGTGACAGAGGGCAAGGTTAGGTGGGATTTTGGGAAGGAATTGTTCCCTGGGAGGGTGCCCAGAGCAGCTGTGGCTGCCCCTGGATCCCTGGCAGTGCCCAAGGCCGGGTTGGACAGGGCTTGGAGCAGCCTGGGACAGTGGAAGGTGTCTGTCCTTTAAGGTCATGTTCAATCCCAACCATTCTATGACTTTGGAGAAATCCTTAGAAACCTGGCTACTCAAACAAACACAAGCAGTTTTCACATATAAATTCAATTTGATGTAAAAGTTTCTTTAATCTGATGAAGGTTAATAATAAGTTTTTGTTTAGTATAGTCTAAACTCTTCATGCTAGGACTTAAACACTAATTTAACTATTAGCACAAAACTAGAAGATAACAGGTTATTGCAAATAAAGCTATGGTAGGAAACAAAAAAGAGCTAAAAGCCTGTCATTCATGAGTTATAAAAACAAAAAAGTAAGATACTTTATTTTACCTACACTCTACAACATTTTGCGTGTCATTGTTTTTCAGAGGAGGCAATTTTTAGAGACATAATGAAGAGCATGTAGAATTAATATATATTCTGTGAGATTTCTAACTGCCTTAAACTGAGTTGTACAGGTATTTAAAATTTGCACAATTAGACTTCTGTCCTGCTGATAGAAGTTCTGATAGAAACAAACAAGAAGTTTACAAATCAAACTCCTTTGTTCAGTTTTATGTTGGGCCAGGCTACAACTGAGAGGTTGCCTATATTTTTGAGAGTTGTATAATCCAGTTTATTGTAAATTTCAAGTGACCTGGAGGCCTGGTTTGTCCCCTCTCCCAGGTTTGATGTCCTTTGGGTGTGCTGGGAATAAGGGGAAGGACCTCTGGCTTTTTCTGGGCTCCATGCAGGATGCAAAGGAAAACTGACTGATTACACTGAAGTTGTTTTTAGGAATTGTGGATGGCAAATGGTAACTGAAGTTGTTTATTTTGTTTCATAGTGTACACTCATCTTTAGAAGCCCTCAGGCTAAAGGACAGGCACTTTAACATAAACCTGAGTAAAACATCTAATTAAAATGAATAATAACTTTATGTGCTAGATAAGAATTTGAGATATTAAAAATAAAGGAAGAACTGTTACTTTTCCCATATTTAGACATGCACTTTTACCTTGGTTTGTCCTACTTGAGACAAATTAAAGCTTCCCTTATATATTCCCCTTTTCCTATCAGCAAACTGTGTTTTATTAAAAGCAAGGAGATTTTACTAATTTTCCACAAGTCAGAGGTTGGAATCTCAATAGCAAATGCTTGGCATATTCAGATTTATGTTGTTATGGGAGCTAAAACTTCCTGAAACCAATGGAAAAACTTACAGTGATTAGGGTGAGATCAATGCAGGAAAACCACCTGTGTAAGAATTTTAGCTGTAGAAGTAATTTTGACTTTAATTAAATAGAAATTTGGATACCAGATGTGTTTCTGTCTACCTGACTGACCTACTGTTGAATTTCTGTGGTTGAGGAACTGGGTTCTTTCTTGGCTGTGCAGTCTTGAAGTAAATGAGGTCAGAAAACTGCCACTGGAGTGGTTCCAGTGTAGTGAAGATGAACAATAACATTGTCACTCCTAAAAATGGTTTTGTTTTCAGGCCTGGTTCAGAATTCGTTTTGCTGGATTTGTAAGACAGAATGTAATTTGCATTTTTCATCAGGACACTCCGTAATTCCAAAAATTTGCATTGTTGCAATTTTTTGGAAAAAAAATCTACTATTTAGATTTATTTTATAAGTAAAACTGCAAGTCTGTGTGTGTAAACATCCTTTATTTTATTTTAAGGAGTAAAAGTTGACTGAACTGGAATCCAGTTAGAAGTTACTGCTCCTGGACAGGTTTTGGAATCAAATTTTTTCCAGTCAAAGAGGGCAGAAAGGATGGTTCTCTTTGGATCACACATTGAACAATTCTACAATTTAAATTTGGCTCAGATGCGGTGTTGGGAAAAGAGACATTCCTCTTGAAGACTTTACAATTGGTAATTTATGAAAGTGTTTCTTTTCCTTCACTTTTGATAGATGATGCACTCTCCTGTTCCTAAGCTCTGGCATTTCCAAGGAAATGGAAAAGGGGAAATTGTTTAGGAGGGGATCCCATTGTGGGGAATATATGTTCTTGGTAACAGAATTCAGTGTGAAATAATCTATTCCCAAGCCTTGCAAATCGTTGTTTGGAAGGATTTTCCTGCTGCTGCCTGGATACCACTGGTTCTGCTCTTGAGTAACTAAGGGAAAGGTTAGCTGGGACATCTCTGAACGGTTGAGAATGAAAAAACTCTTTTCCCTGTTTCCTTGGGCAAACTCCCCATTGTAGGGGTTCTTGGGCAGCTGCAGCAGCTTTGGTGCTTATCCCTTGGCTCTGCACCAGATCCCTGGGGTGGATCCCTGTGCCCTTCCCAGGACTAGCACTGTTCATGTTCCATGGTCACACTGTGTGTTCAGCTGTGCCAAACAATGCCCTGACATCACTGTCCCCTCCTGCCAACTGACAGCTTTGGAAGGTGTATTTTCCTATTTTTCATCATTTATACATGCTATTGACTGTAATTGAAAGAGCAGAGCTGGTAGTGGCAAATTCTTTCCAAGAATGATCCCTTGCACAAGCAGGCCTTACCCAGAGTCAGTGAGGGAGACTTGTCCAGGATGCTGGGATTGAGTCCTTAGCTAAAATAACTTTTCAAATCGTGTCCTCCATGTGCTACACTGCACTCACTTGTTTTGGTAGTTTTTTTAAAAACCCAAATCCTCACATTACAAAGTAATGGGTGATTAGCATTTTAACTGTTATTAACAGAAGTTTGGGAAAGAGATTGAATTTTTCCATAGCTCAGTTCTGTTAAGTTCTGTAGTTGCAAAACATGAACTTTGTGGGGGTTTTGTTTTTATTGTTGTAGCTTATTTTACAGCTTTGTGAACATTTCTAACATGCACTATTTATAGCACTCTTAATACACATGTACTGTTTTGAGACTGAATATTCCAATGAACATTTGAACATCTTCATTATCACAGTTAATTCTTTAACTGTGAAGGAGGCAATAGGAAAAATAGTTGTTTTTTCACAGACACATGTTTAGATGAAGAGGATTTAGACATAAAATGTTGATTGGCTTTTTAATATAAAACTCAGTGCTGGGACGCTTTCCAGCACTGTTTTCCAGCCAAATAATCTGTTACTGTTTGTTTTGTTCCAGAATGTTTTGGGGGTTTGCTGTTTGTTTCTTTTTGACAAAAGGAATGTAATTTAGGAGTCTTCACTGGCAAGTTTTCTACTAATTTTAAGCTTCTTTGAAAATCTACAGCAAATGATGTTCTGCTGCAGGAAAGCTCTCTCCTGATAAAGCATTTTTCATTGAGCAATCCTTGTGTATGTGCTTCTAAGTACCTACTTTGTTAATAATATGTATTTCAGTGTAAAGAGATTTTATGCAAAAATGAAACCTGTTAGAGTTGTAAAATAAATTTTAATGTTAGTGAACGTTTCTGAGACGACAAGGTTAATTCTGAAATTACTCTGTGTCGTGTAGTTCATGTTGTGAAGCTTTGCTTTTGTAAGATATGAATAAAATAACACTTTCTAATTAGGTCCCATGTTGATTCTTAATTGCAGATCCTTCCATGGGTGGAGCTGGTGATTTCCCAAGTGCTCCTCCTGGGTTAACTCTTTTTGATTCTGTGAAATTTAATTCTCTTTGCTCTTGGCTTGATCTCCACAGCCAAGAACAGCTTGGTTAGACTTTATTAAACTGTTTCTCTTCCATATCATAGGGAGAGGAGGCACAGGGGCTCCAGAGAAGGGAGCTGCACCTCAGATCTCTCAGCAGCAGTGCTCAGAGTACTGCATTTGAAACACTTGGGACTCCTAAACCCCCAATATTCTCTATGTCATTATTTCAAAATATATTTATTTACTACATTGATTGCCTTATGTTGGAATGAAGAAATAACACTTGTAGTAGGGTCAGAATATTGGGTTTTCAAAGCCTTTCCTTGCCTTAAGTCTTCCAGAAATTCTGCTTTCAGTTTGTTGAGTTCTTCTGCCAGGCTCTTCATCTCACTTGGGAGAAGGCTTTTACCTAAAACAAAATTGAAGCTGAACTTTTCCTGCTGACAGAACCACAAAATACCCTGAGCTGGAAGAGACCCACAGGATCATCCAGTGCAGCTCCTGGCCCTGCACAGACCCCCCAACAATCCCACCCTGTCCATCCCTGGCTGTCCAAACCCTCCTGGAGCTCTGGCAGCCTCGGGGCAGTGCCAGCACCCTCTGGGGCAGAACCTTTCCCTAAATCCAACCTGAACCTCCCTGACACAGCTCCAGCCAGTCCCTCTTGTCCCTGAACACAGGCACAGAGCTGAGCTGTTCAGTTAAGGACACCGAGCTGCTCCTCATATAAATCTCAGGAGCAAACCAGTGCAGACTGCAAAGCCCCTGTCCTTACTGACATGTGTCCCAAAACAGTATTAAAATCCTCTAAAATGCTGCTCTGTACTAAATGGGTTTATTAAAGCTGTAATGAGTACAGTTAATAAATATGATTTTGGTTTTCACATCCACAAACTCCTACAAGTAACACTGAGCAGACTGTTGGGATAGGATTCCTGAACAGTTTATCCCAAGGAGTTTCAGGGGCTGTTTCCCATCGCCAGCTGGCAGCTGGGATGGGTGGGATGGGTACAAGAGGTACCTTTGGCATCCTGCATGGCCTCAGAGATGACTCTCCTGCACGCCTGGTCAGCCTGATGGACAGCACTGGCTGCACAGATGGCTCGAGCTGCCTCCTGGCCAGGGCCACCAGGAAGGAAAGAAACAAGCAAAGACTCTGAATTTATTTGATTTTTGAAGTGCTATTTGAGAACAACACATTAGCAGCAGCCAAAGCTGTGCCCTGAAGCCCAGCAGTGCTACCTTCTGCTCCGTGTCCTCCTCGTTTGGCCTCTCTGGATTTTCCAAAGCAGTGGCCAGCAAGTTCATGATCTGCTCACTAGGAAAACAAACAGAGTAAACCATGGCACTCAAACAGAAACATTTCTTTTCTTTTCTAATTATGCCACAGAAAAAAAAAAAAAAAAAAAAAAAGAAAAGCAAGATTTCAGTTATTTTTTTTGGCAATCAGTGAATTAATCTGAAATTAAAAACAATTACAATTCAATTTATTTCTAGCCTTAGTGTTTCAAACAACAGATTTTCAGTGACAGGGTAGGAATGCTGTGAGTTTTGAGGTTAACTCTGCAGAGGGTGGTGGCTGTGAGCTCCCAACAAACCTGGATTCTGTGTAACTGCCTGGCCTCCAAAAATCACCACTGGTGATGTAAAAAATCATATTTTTTACACATTGTGTAGATACAACAAGAAACTTCTACCACTGAAAACAGCACTTAGGGAAAACTCTGGGATCAATCAATAACATACTCATCCTCTGAGACGCATTCAGAACTATTCAGAATGAGGCTGTGATGCTCCCAGGTGTTTTTCCTGAGATCTGGCATTTCTATTTTCCTTGCCATTAATTGTATTGTCTGCTCAGGCACAGGATCACTCCTGAGGCGATTCCTCTGCAGGCAGCATTCCACTGGACACTCTAAAAATAACTGGCAGAACCCCAAGGAATCTAAAAAGAACAGAACCAGACAATTTTATCTTTAAACAGTTCAAGTAAGAATTTCTGAGAGCAGCATGCAGGGGAAAGGCTTTTCATGAATGAGGAGTTTCTGCACTGGTTCTGAGTCTGACATGGACACAAACTTGGACAGGGAACAGAATTTTACCTTCAAGGCTGCACAAGAAATGTCTGAGATCAACACACAGAACCATGGAATGCTCTGGATTGGAAGGGACCTTAAAGCCCATCTCATTTCACCTCCTGCCATGGCAGGGACACCTTCGACTGTCCCAGGCTGCTCCAAGCCCCAGTGTCCAACCTGGCCTTGGGCACTGCCAGGGATCCAGGGGCACCACAGCTGCTCTGGGCACCCTGTGCCAGGACTGCCCACCCTCCCAGGGAACAATTATCCCAATATCCCATCCATCCCTTCCCTCTGGCAGTGGGGATCCATTCCCTGTGTCCTGTCATTCCATGCCCTTGTCCCAAGTCCCTCTCCAGCTCTCTTGGAGCCTCCTTATGTACTGCAAGGTGCTTTAAGGCTGCTCTAGGTAGGATCTACCAATTTATAACAAGGCACTAACAAAGTTACATTGATTGCTACTCTATTGCACCCAGCAATCAGAATAACCAGCGCTCCAGGAGAGCACTTGAAAGAAGGCAGCTGGAGCACCCTGAATTCCCTACAAACATCCTCACGCCGAAAAGCAAGGAATAATTACATTTGCGGGCCAGCTGGTACACCTCGTAGCGCATGCTCTGGTAATAAAAGTTGTCATCCAGCAGGAGGACGAGCGGCCGGGAGGCGGCTCCGGCGGCGGGCAGCTCTGGGAGGCAGTGGCCCAGGAAGCGCTGCGCGGGGCCGGGCAGCGGCGCTCCGCTGAGCAGCGCCCGCAGGAACCCCTCCAGGCACTGCAGCAGCTCGCGGCGGCTCCGCTTCCAGCCGGGCAGCTGCGGGGAGAGGAAGGCGAGCGATCAGGGCCCGGCACCGCCGCCGCCGAGCGCTCCGGGCCCGCCATGAGGGGACCGGGCCCGCGGCGGCCGCGTCCCGTTGCCTGGCAACCGCGGCGCGCGCAGTGACGTCATGCAGGCGCGCCCGCACTGACCAATGGGGACGGCTCCTGCGGGCCCGCCCCCGGCGCGCGCGGGCGGAAGGCCTCGGGCGGGATGAGCTCGTCGTAGGCGAGCAGCGCGCAGGCCCAGCCCGGCCGCTGCGGCAGCCGGCCGAGCAGGCCGCGGGCCAGGGTGGACTTGCCGGCCGCGGGCAGCCCGCACAGCAGGCAGAGCGCCACCCCAGCGCCGCCGCTCGCCCGCCGCTCCCGCTGCTGCTCCGCCGCCGCCGCCAGCGCTGCCGGTCCCGCCTCTTCCGCCGGCACTGTGCGCATGCGCAGGGCCCGCGCCGCGCGGCGCCCTCTGGCGGGCCCGGCGCGAATGACAGAGCCGGGAACGGCCCCGCTTTAACCCGGGTCTGGTCTGGCTTTAACCCGGGTCTGTTTGGATCCGGCTTTAACCCGGGTCTGGTTTGGCTTTAATCCGGGTCTCGTCTGGCTCTAACCCGGGTCTGGTTTGGCTTTAACCCGGGTCTGGTTTGGCCTTAACCCGGGTCTGGTCTGGCTTTAACCAGGGTCTGGTTGGATCCGGCTTTAACCCGGGTCTGGTTTGGCTTTAATCCGGGTCTCGTCTGGCTCTAACCCGGGTCTGGTTTGGCTTTAACCCGGGTCTGGTGTGACCCAGCTTTAACCCGGGTCTGGTTGGATCCGGCTTTAACCCGGGTCTGATGTGACCCAGCTTTAACCCGGGTCTGGTTTGGCTTTAACCCGGGTCTGGTTGGACCCAGCTTTAACCCGGGTCTGGTTTGGCTTTAACCCGGGTCTGGTGTGACCCAGCTTTAACCCGGGTCTGGTTTGACCCATTTCTTATTTGTTTATGGTTTTACCCATTTCTTAATCCATTTTTGGTTTTAGCCACTTTTTACCAGTTGTGGTTTCATCCTTTTTTTACCAGTGTTTTGTTTTACCCATCTTCTACCCAATTCTGGTTTTACCCATTTTTTTTTACCTGGTTCTGGTTTGCCGCATTTACAACCCAGTTCTGGTTTTACCCATTTTTTTTACCGAATTCTGGTTTTACCAATTTTGTACCCGGGTCTGGCTTGACCCATTTTTTACCCTGTTCTGGTTTTACCCATTTTTTACCAGTTGTGGTTTGACCCATTTTTTACCAGTGTTTCGTCTTACCCATCTTTTACCCAATTCTGCTTTTACCCATTTTGTACCCGGTTTTGGTTTTACCCATTTTGTACCTGGTTCAGGTTTGACCCGTTTTTTACCCAATTTTTACCCAGTTCTGGTTTTAGCCATTTTTTACCCCATTCTGGGTGATGTAATAAATAAAATCAATGTCATATTATACTCAAGGTCTAAATGACAGGGATATTTAATAACAACAATTTGAGATTCTGAGGGATTAAGGAAGAGGACACTTCCCTGGAAGACACAGACTTTTTGCCAACAATCTCTTTTGGGTTCTTTTTTCCAGCTTTTCAGTGATGTGGCCATCTGAGGTGTTGGAAATATTTGCTCAGTGAGGCATTCCTATAATTTATTCACTCTTTTTCCTGGTTTGTTCTCTGAAATTTGCATGAGCACAGGCAGGGTGTGCTGTAGTCCCCAAGGAGAGGTGGATCCACACCCACAGCTCTGCTCTTGGCAGCGATGTGGTCTCTGCCCTGCAGCTTCTGCTCCCTTCTGGTGGAGACTTTTCCCTGGATTCCCTGCATCCATCTCCTACACAGAGACATTTGATGGAGGCCTATTTGGAAAAATATGTCACACCACACATCCTCTTTGAAATCAGTGCTGGTTTCTAACTTTCCCATTTAGAATGACAAAATTAAATCTGTTGCTTTTGTAGTGGAATCAGTTTCTAGGAAAAATGCCAAGCTGCAACACTCAATAAACACTGAACCACTGTGGAGCTGTAGAGGTATTTCCCAATATCCCATATTTTCTGTAACAGAGATGGGTGGGTTCTTTCAGACTGCAGAGTTTCTGGTGTCCCCAGGTGAGGTTGCTGTTATAAATTACCTGAAATGGAAGCTGACACAGCTGGTGGGTTGTGAGAGGTGTGCTGATGGCAGGCAGGTGTCAGAGCAGGGCACAGGGACTGTCCCCAAACCTGGCTCCACAGGCCCTGGCAGTGTCCTGAGGAGAGGAGAGGACAGCCCAGGAGGTAAAGTGCAGATCTCCATCTTTGAATTGTGTCTGTGAACAGCTGAATTCACTTCTCCGTGGCCTGAGAGGGAGCCAGCAGCACGGGAGAGTCCTGTTCTCTGACACTCCCCCAGCTTCAGTCCTGTGCACGTTGAACTTCAGGGTCTGATTTATAAAAGTGAGGTAGAGGAGGCACAAACACAGCCAGCAGCAAGAAGCAAAACACTGGGGTGTCACCAAATCTGTGCTCAGTGGCCCTTGGCACCCAGGCCTTCCAGGAGGGATGTGCTATCCAAAGGCATTTTGGCTGCACAAGGAGAGCATTGGAATCCTTTAATTTGTTTTTCAGGCCAGTTACTTGTCAGAATTGGTTGAGGGTTCCCAAGAAACATTTCAGACAACTGGTCTAGCTGGGACTGGGGGTCGTTGAGGTCTTGAGGAAGCTGCAGGAAGCTGGGTTTGCACTGGCTGCCTGAAGTGTGGAAAGCACATTGTGTTTAGTATTTCATGACTTGAGGCACCTGACATTTCTAAACTGGTTCTTTACCATTTTTAAACAGTTTATAGCATTCCCACCTACCTCTGCCCCTTCCTCTCCCTTGCAGCATTTACCTGTGTTTATGCCAACATTTTTCCTTCAGTCCTTTAATCTATGATTGATGCTCCACGAAAAATCTATTAATTTAATTAATCTATTAATTAAATCTAATCTTTAATCTATTTCATGATTCTGCATGAAAAATCCCCCTAAGCAGGACACAGGACATCAATGACTTCACTTACAGCAACATAAACATAGGAAGATGAAAAGAAGATTTTAAACACTACAAACCTTGTACCAGGAAAATGCAATATGGTAAAAATATTGTGACTTGATGCAGCAGGCTGGAAAAAACATTGCAGAAAATCAGATTAGCAGAAAACACAAAGTGTAGATAATTCTTCAGTGTTAAGCTAATGTCATTTTAGAACTGCTTCTCATTTGCTGGGGCTTTCTTCATATTCTTGCAACATTTTGTTGTGATAATTTTTATTCAGGTTTATCAGAACTAGACCCACAGCCTGGCTAAGCAGCATCTCCAGTATTTGGCCTAAGAAATAATAGAGATGGTTTCAATGTATCAGAAAGTCACAAAGTCATGATTGTGTGGGAGAAAAGGCACAGTGCAGTTTGGATTACCCAACATGAAATAATCCAAGTCTCCATCTATTTTACCTGAGTATTTCCTGTTTCATGACTTGCTCTGTTGCCTTGCTTTGGTTCCTGCCCATTATTATCCCTGAAACAGAAACCACATCATCAGGAAATCCTTCAGGGATGCAGCATTTTCCAAAGAGAAAGTTACAGCTCAGAGCTCTGGGTTCTGCTTTGAGTCCATCTTGTTCTGGATTTGACAAGCAATTTCAATATGCTCTGCCCCTGTGCCCATACAATAAAATTATCAACAAAAATTAGGAAAGTGCAATGGATTTGGGAAAAAATGCCTGAGAACAGACAACTGGAGTGTCTGATTGCACTTCCAAGGAGCAGGGGATGTGCTGTTAAACTCCCCACTGCTGCTCTTAGCAGGGCAGTCCTGTACTTTAGGAGATGAGGATTTTTTTGTGCAGATAAAGCATCCACCTGCCTTGCTGCACCGACCTGGGGCACCTCTCATGCTGGAATAGCACCTGTCAGAAGGGAAATACCTGTGCTGTCCTCTGCTTTTCCTGCAAAGTTTTCTCCTTATTGCATCACGTTTAAATACTGCCACTGCAATGAGGATGGCTACAGGCAGCACCAGGAAGAAGAAAATCAGCAGCCCATCCCGAAGTGATGTATCTAGGGAAAAAGAATTGAAACCATGGAATTTAAAATAATTTAAAAGCAATTAAAGCCTTTTTTTTTCTTTTTTTTTTGTTTTAAAAAGTACAATCTTCAAATTGTTGTAGAATAAAATTAACAACTTCACTGAAATTTATAACATGTTGCAATCAGAAAAGTAGGATTTGGCCTTGTGGTATTACAAGTTCTTTCTGCCTTACCCACCCTATGTATATGCAACATTTTTTCTTTTCCATAAAATGTTTTCAGTAATTCTGAAGCAGACATTCATTTTTTATTTGCTTACCACAACTGCTCTGCATGTTTGCTTTGCCATCCTAAACTTTTAATAAATACAAAACAATTTTCCCCTTTCCCTTTTTAGTAAAATCCAATAAAGTTCTGCAGAAAGTAACACAGATTTTCCTCAGAAAACTACAGATTATGAACTTTGCTTTTAGACAAAGAGACGGAGAACATTTTGTGTGTAAAGGCAGAAAAAGCTACTTCATTATTAAATAATAATGTTGTTCTTCAAGTCAGTCCATGATTTGAAATAGAAAAAAACTTTAGTAGATTATTTTTATGTTGTGAGTCTCAGCCCCTGGGGCAGAATGAGGGCCAGTTTCAGTGTCCTACCTGTGTGAGCTGGGCCACTGTCAGAACTGCCACCGTAGCCAGAGTGGTTACAGAACGGAGGGGCCCATCCCGGATTGCAGTGGCAATTCCCGTTGTTGTTACACACCTACAGCCCAAACAAGAGCGAGTCATCAGTCAGGCAGGGACAGCTCCCATTGTTGTCACACCCCTACAGCCCAAACACGGGGATTAGTCAAACAACACCACCCTGAGAGTGGCTACTCAAACCTTTGGCATCGAGTTCCATGCAATGAATTGCATGTGGAAATAAAAAATACTGCATAGTAATGCATAGAAATACATGAAATATTGACTGGGAATAAGCTTTGCCCCTCCATAACACCCCAAACTACCAAGGGATTCTGATACCCCGTGGTAATTCTCTCTAAGTTAACATTTGTGTTATTTCCTGCAATTAATCACTGTCCAGAAACCTTCTTAGTTTTACAATCTTTGGACCCCATTTTGATTTTTCACAGAGACATATATAAATCAGGAATTATCAGACTGTCATCCTCAAAAGAATATTTTTCTTTTGCAATTCACCAGCTCAGTAGTATTAAAAAAAATTCCCTTGGGAAATTCAGATGAAATGCCTCTCAATGTTAGTGCTAAGGGAATTGCAGTGTTCTGGCTTTGCTGCTTATTGCTTAAATGCAGGGAGTTTGCACAGAAACAGGACACAAAGCACCATCTACTCACCCCGTTATTATTGCACTTCTGCTTTACATCACAGCTGTAGCCCAGATATCTTGCATCAAGACATTCAAAACCTAAACAGGCCTGCAACAAGTAATTAGTGTCTTGCAAACACAAAACTTTAAAAAATCCCATCCTTTTATAAATATACTATATAAATGTATATGTTTACAACTGCAGCTTTCACTTACATGTTAAGAAAAAGAACTGATACAAAATTCAGGATTTCAGAATTTTATAACTTTATGTCTCAGGTTTGCCTAACCCTGTGGATGCACTTTGATGGAGTAATTTGAATGACTGATAATGTAGCACCCCAGTTTTTGAAGAGCTAATTAATTGTTTGCATGTATTAATCTCAAAAGATTTTTATTGTGTTATGGCATATGAACAAGAGAGCCAGGGAATGTTTTTGGAAATTCAGAACCTTCCACCTGGAATATATTCTGTCAGGCTGCCGTGATTCCTCTTACCTTGTTCTCTCCACAGGCTGTCCCATCATGAACTTGGGCAGGATCAGGAATATCTGATCCGAGGTCAAAGTCAGAGGACCAGCACAAAACCCCGGAGGCGTTATTGACAACGCTCCAGGCTGGGAGGTTTTGGAGACTGACAGATGTGCACTGCAGCTTCCCACACAGACTGTGCCTGCATGGAATAAAAGATGCTCAGAGACAAGGTAAACAGATAAAAATCACTATCAGTGCAAATCTATTCCAACTGTTCAGCTTGCATTTAAAAAATATTCTTTAAAATCTCTTATTTTAAGGCTTTGGAATAAATGCTTTTTTTTTTATATTGAAGATTTTAGGGTTAGCTTTTATTTGGTGGTGACTTACTGGACAGGGCATTTTTTGTACACTCCACCTTTCATCCCACAGTTTCCAAACCTATCTCCTTTAATATTTGCTTTTTCAAAGCATATATCAGGTGCTTTCCGAGCCCCTGTAGAAAAAAAGTGAATCTCAGTAAGGTGTCTTAAAAATACCAGAAAGAAAAATTGGAAATGTCTCTCAGGAGCCCACAGTGGGTTCACATTAATACCTTTGCCATAGATGGATTCACACTGTGAATCAAAGCTCTGGCACACTCCATAGTAGCAATAAGCCTTGCTGCTGCTGCATGGGTGCCCGTTCATGATGTAAACATCATCTGGGCAGTAGGCAGTGCTGCCATTGCAGTACTCAGGCAGGTCACAGACATCTTGCTTTGCTCTGCACTCTGCTCCTGCCACTTTAAACTAGGACCAGAGAGGGAGAAACACTTTTAGTATTGCAACAGAAAAAGTTCTAGAGTGAAACAAAGACAACTGGCTGTCACAGGGATATCCTTCTTTCTTTCAGGATTTTTCATAGAACAGCATAGAGGAAAGAAAGAGAAAACAATTTCTATTTCTGCTCCTTGTTTTTCCCATGTGGAATGTGTTTGGAGAATTGTTTACCTGGGGTGAGTGCTTGGTTGGATTCGGGTGAGGATTGTTTGAGGCTGATGGCCAACCCAAGCTACCTGGGGCTGGACTCTCCAGAGAGGGTCACAAATTGTGAGTTACTTAGATATGGTAGTTAGAGAAAGTAGGTATGTAGTTTTAGTATCTTCCTTTAAGCATTATATTAATATAGTATAGTGTAGTTATAATAAAGAAATAATTCAGCCTTCTGCATTAAAGTCAGACATTATAATTTCTTCCCACCAGGTTCACCTACATTTTACAATAAGTGGGAACATTTAGTGATTTTAAAGAAGACAAATTCTCTTCTTACATGCTCTCTTACTGGTGAATGTCATTTGAAAATGTGTCAGGAGGACTAGGATAGCTCTCTTCAAACATTAAAAAAAAAATCTCACTGAGTATTAACAATTTAGTTTAATAAAGCACTGCCTACCTTGCAGTTTTTGCAGCACAGTCCTTGAGCACATTGTGAGCCAGGTGTGAGTTTGCAGGTGGCAGCATCACAGCAGGGGTTGGAGCATTCCTGAGAACATTGTAAGGGGGTTAGTGCTTTATTTCTACAGCCAGCAAAGTACTCACCAGTTCATGTGGATGGACAAGCCAAAGTTTAAATAACTCTGTCAGATTCTCATCTTCTCCTGCTTTAAAAAGAACCAGCAGACATTGCTGCTGTGTTTTATTTGTACAAGTCAGCAGAAAACACCTGTTTTGATGGGTTGTGGCACAGGGATGCCAATGGAACCAGAGCTTGCTGGCAGCCTTTTGATTTACTGCTGCCTTTTTGGAGACACTTTTACCTTCTGAAGAATGAGCCAACACCTCCCGTTCTTGGAGAGACATTTTGACAATGCAAATGTGACTCCTAAAAGTCATTTTGTGTAGGCAAAGTTGAAGGGTTACAGTTAAAAAAACTGTACATGTTCTATAGATAAACAGTCTCTGCCATGGAACAGAAACATCCATGATGCTAAAACCAGCACAAAACCCAGTGATGCTCCCACACACTCTGCTCTGAATTTCTCCTTTCTCAGCATTCTCTTTGCCTCAATGTTAAGTCCAATAGCCCTTAACTGAGTCCACATCAAAATCAAAACATGATTTTAAACTTTGACTAATATTTATTTTGATATTGCTTGCAAAAATGCAAAATTACAAGGAAAACTCCTCAGATAATAATGCAGTTAGGCCACTATTATATAGAAATATCATATCATATCATATCGTATCGTAT
The DNA here is from genome assembly GCF_048771995.1 of Taeniopygia guttata. Taxonomy (NCBI): domain Eukaryota; kingdom Metazoa; phylum Chordata; class Aves; order Passeriformes; family Estrildidae; genus Taeniopygia; species Taeniopygia guttata. Next base: position 32,856,587 of record NC_133031.1, on the reverse strand, counting down.
CATATCATATCATATCAATCATATCATACAACATAATAAGTATCCAGCTCAATTTCATGCATTACCTGTGGTTTGCCACAGTCACATTCTTCATTTTTATCGACCACATTATTACCACAGACAGGTTCTTTGTACACACTGCTTGTTTGGGGAGGATTTCTAAGGCAGTTTCCTCCTCCATTTAGAATAAAGGCCTCAAAATCATCAGCGCTGCAGGTGCTGAAATTCCTGGATCCACTGGAAAGGATAATATTGTATTATTATAAATATTTTGCTTACAGGAGAACATACAACTCAAGCTCTTAAAATATTGTTGTTCCATAATAAAGATTGTATTTAATAATGCTAGGAGATCATGAAACAGTTAATTTTTATTTTAATTTGCATTAAAGTGCAGTACTAGAAGTTTAAAATACTATTAAAATATGAATGTTTTTAGAGGCCAGAGACCATCAGATTATCTGTTCTGGTGTCCTGTATGAAACAGGCCTTAGAAACTCTATACTGAATCTAAAAATGTTTGATTAAAAAATATTCTCAGGAAAACATTCATCTTAACTTGGAGTCCCTAAGAACTGAGGAATGCTCCTTCCTAGAGTATGCCCAGTGTTCAGTTACCCTGATTTATTAATACAACAGGGGATAAATTAAATATTATGATTTTTTTTTCTCTTAAGGGGAAGCCAAAGAATAAATGAACTGAAGGAAACATAAGCCAATAAGTTTTTTATTTTTTAAATTAACGGTTTAATAATTTGTTGCATATTTGCACAAATTCAGTGAATAAATGTAAAGCATTCTCAAGAGGGTGAGAAAACCCCAGCAACATGTTATTACTAAAAAAAAAATGAATTCCAAATATGTTGTTAGGAATGTTACAAATAAAGAATGACTGGGTCAGAAAACAGATAAAATTTCATCTAAATTAAAATTATGTCAAATACTAAGTCAGTTAATCCACCTCTGTGATCAAACAACTCCACATCCACTAAAGCTCTTCCAGATTCATAGGAGTTTCACAGCTTATAAGGCATAGTCACAGCAAACAAAACAATTATTAAAATGAAATAACTGGAAATCTTACTTGTCTGTGCTGTGCATGATATAGGATGCAGGACACCTGTTGTCATCATGTTTCATTCCCAGATTGTGCCCCAGCTCATGTGCAACTACTGTGGCATGCTGTAATATTTTGTTATGATTCAGCTGATAAAGAGAATCAAGTTTAAAAAAGTGAAACCATGGAAATCAGGGTTTGCACCCAGTGATTTACTCCCACCACAAAGCTCTCAGGGACTATGAAGGCAGAATATCAAATTGTATTGTAAGGTGAAAGCAGCAAGGACTGACAACTCGTCACTTTATTTTCAGGTAGGGCCAGATTCTGCCACTCCTTCCCTGAGGATCATATTCTGGATAATAAGTTGGCAGCTGGTGTGGATCACCACTGGAAGTTTTACTCTGTGTGATTCTCTCCGCACTGTTAGACACTGATTTCAAAGGAGTTTTCAACAACAAAGGTACAGGTAAAGAACAGAATCTGCTTCTGAGATTGACCACAATGTTGTGGCATCCATATTTGAAGGACAGGAACCTCTGGAGTTACTGGTTCTGCCCCAAGGATGGAGAAAAAAATACTTTTGTACTAATTTAAAAAATTTTTTGCCTGCTTACAATCCTAGTGGGAGGAATTCCAGACACTTGAGATTACAGTGCATTATGTTCACTTTCTATTTATTTAAAGAGTAAAAAACCCCAACATTATTTTGTAGCTGCATTCCCATCCCAACACCTCTATGGTTATGAACTTTAATGGTACAAGGATGAGATTATGCAATATTGAATCTGATGAATCACAAAAGATGACCAAAAGAATTTGATGAAGATTAAATGAGCCAAATGGGCTGGAATTTGACAAATAAATTGGGAAGTACTTAAAAAATTAAAAAAAAAAAAAAAAAAAAAAGGTGTAAAATATGCACAAGTCTTTACACAAGAAACCCCATGAAAGAAATCAGCCAACTCCAAAACCAGGGTGATTTGACCAAGTAGGTCAAGGACCAGTTTCTTCCATACCCAAATTGTGATGTACTCACAGTGCTGATTGACCCTCCCTGGACCTGTGAGCACACAGTGCCCACAAAAGCCATTCCAATGGATCCACTGAAAGAGTTTCTCCCTCTGCAACAAGAGCAGTTTAGAGGTGGTGTTAAAAATGGGTTGAAAGTTCACCATTTCTACTAAAAGACACTGACAAGATGGAAAGAAATATTGCAAGGTAAAATTTGGTCTTCCTGAAGCCAAGAAGGAATTTATCACCACAGCAGGGTTTCATTCTAATTAATAATGAATATCTGAATAAGAGCTTGAAAATAATGATCAATCACTTAAGTCTGCTGTGTCACTGCACTCAATTACAGAAAGGCTAAGGTGGAAGGGACCTCTGGAGGTCACCCTGGTGTTGATTAACTCTTAAGAATCCATTATAGCTTCTTGTCATTTTTCCAGGTTAAACCATTTTGGAAGTGCAGAGGATTTTACTCTAGGTATATTTTAATTCATATACAAGCTCCAAATCATATACATTAACACTGGCAGCATGGCTGGTTTCCCCACTGAATGCAAACTTACATTATGAGGTGACCAACATCATTTCTTGAGCGCTTCAGAAGATCTTTCTGTCTCCAAGAAACAAATCGACTCAGCACATCTCCAGCTGAACCATCCATTACAGATATGTGGTTGGCATCTGTCCAAACCTCTAATCCAACCAAAACAATCTGGATGTTTAATGCTCTATACATCTGAAAAAAAAAATTACAATTAACATCCTTCAGCTGTTCTGATAGAATTTTGAAAGATGACTTCATCACTACTGAGTACAAAATAAGCTGAACATAGTGACCAGGACATAACTTCAATTTCTTTGAAACTCAATATATGATATTTGTAATTATAAATGAAATATAAAATATTTATAAATTGCAAACTAAATAAAAATATTTAGAATATAAAATGAAGTATAACTAAAAACACTCTACTGCATGAAAGTACCTAAATATATCTTTTGGAAAGAAAGCTGCTCTTCTGAACGCTATCATAAAATAGAAACTACTGAATCCAGGCAACTTATCTGACCTACCCCATCAACATAATTAATCAGCTCCACTGTTTCCTTTTGCACTGCAGCAGGATCAGAATTCTTCAGCAAAAACTGTAAAATACCGTAACAATGTCAGAGGAGAAAAATTAGCAAAACGGTAAAATGTATTTGGCCTTGGATGATATAATTACCCTGTTGTGATCCACAACCACGAATAATTCCACATAGCTTTTCTGGGGCAGGACAGCTCGCTTCTCCTGCAAATGAGAAAACACAGAAAATTAACATAATGAGTTTGCAACATTGCATTTTGTAACGTGGCCTCAATTTGTGTTAGATTACCACATAAACATCTCTGTGTCAGTAATTCACACTGGGATGCATGAGCTGAATGGCAGCTTGTGCATTGCATGTCTTGCCCAGACTCTGCTCAGTGAGCTGTGTGAGATCCCCTTGTGCTGATCTTCTGTTCTGGGATTTCCTCAGCAGGGCTCCCACCAGCTTGGTGTCCATGGAAATGAAGGCCACAAGGAAATGTCTTTGTGCCACAAGGAAACATCCCACCTGTGCCAGAGCAAGAGCCCTGGAGATGCTCTGGATTTCAGCTCAAGGGAGAAACAGAAATATATTTACCCTGAGGAGCCTGTCCCTGCTGGAGGTGCTGTTTGATGCAAATGTGTATTTCACAGACTGCTTCACAAACATCTCATGCTCCAGGCTGCCATTCAGCACCCCACAGTGGAAGGGGATACCCTGCCCATCTTCCAATTCATAAAGCACATGTTCAAATGTGCTGGATGTGTTGAGGGGCTCCATTCCATACCATTTGCCTCCAATGTAGAGAATTCCCCTAACAATCATAATAGAATGAAACATTATTTCATCATTTTTTCCCTCATGATGACTAGATGAATGAATAACAGCTGGATACTTAGACACTATGTGGAAACAAATTAATATGTGAAATCATATTAATATGGGGGTAAGTTCAAATGCCCAATAAAAGACAAAACAGAGCTTATTTAAAATACTCAACGAGTGTGGGCTTCTTGAATCAGTTAGAAAAGGAAGGGAAAAAAAGAGAACGAAGCCAAATTGTTGGTAAATAAGTCTGGATTGTGGGTACAGAGCTGATGCAAAGGGCCCTTTTAGCCCTTATCTCTATTCATTTAAAGAACTGCCAGGATATGTCCTAATTTATTGTGACATCTCTCTGTGAAACTTCACCTGAAAGATACATGAGTGAATTTTATCTCAGTTGTGATTTTATTGTATTTGAAACACAAAAAACCGTTCAAATTTGGACAAAATTTTTTCATGGAAATGGTTTGTCTTTTGAAATGTGTCCATTCATAAGAGAAAGTTGTTTGCAGGAGTGTTTTAAGTTCAACAAAAACTTCACCAAGGAAAGGGTTTTTTTCTACAAAGGTATCTCTGATCATCACATTCACATCAAGTACTACAAGCTTCAGGTCATGCCCAGGTGCTGCCTATATTTATTACAATTTCTCTAAAGTTATTTTTTTTTCTGTGAAGGAATTTTGGAAAAAGGGAAAAAAGTGAGAGTTTAGGGAAAGTATAAAACCTATAATGAATTTCAGCTTCATCAAAAGGTGAAATATTAAAAAAAAAAGGAAGATAAAATACCTAAGGCCATCACATGTGCTAAGAGCAAGTGTGGAGTCAGCAAGTCCTTCAACAGTGCCATGATAATAACAGTGAGTCTGAAATGCAACAAACCCACATAATTAGTGACACAACAAGGTGGCTGCCTTCATCTGCAAACTTATTTTCTAACTAACTATATTATTTGCATTACATCAGGGCTGGCTGTTAGAAATTTACAGAGCTCCCTACTTGGAAAGTAATCCTGACCTTCTTGGAGAATATCCCTTGACGTGAGTACCTGAAGTATCCTTTGATCCCTTGGTTCTAGAACACAGCCAGCTTTTTAGTTTAACCCATCACCATATTTTATATTTTCATAAAATTTTTATAAAATTGTGAAATATTTTAATCTACATTGCTCATCCTGCTTAAGAACTGCTCTGAGGAGATCTTTCATGCATAAACCACCCAATTCAGTCTCACTGAGCTCACGTGCAATTTAAAGATTAAATTAAATTTAGAAGTATTTATAAGGATTGTTTGATAGAGGATGTAAAAACTATAGAGCTTTGATGCTGCCAGTGTACTTTAAATTGCATATTATGCAAAGGTGGCTCAAATTCAGGCTTGGCATAATCTCCTGGCAAATCCTTTCACACCTTGGGGAACGGGGGTGCTGCACCCCACAAACAGCCCAGTGCCTCATGAACCTCATCTTTAGATCACTGGTAACTGTTAAACAGAAATGCTCCACTGTGAAAACTCACAAAAGTCTAATTCCCAGCAAATATATTTTTTTCTTGGCTTCTCTGGTTTTTCAGAGAAAATTCTGACACAAAGGGGATGTTTTATGATGTACAATACCTCATTTTTGGATGGTGTTGCCTGTAGTTTCCCATTTTCCCCATATGTGTACAGCTTAAAGTCATCACTAAGGAGTTTTCTGGAAACAAAAATAAACTACTGCTCTTTCAATGGTCTAGAAACAAGAAACAAGTCAAGAGTCCTGGTAAATGCTACATTCTGTTAGCAGCACACTCAATGCTAAATTATTATTAAAATACAAACACATAAAAAAATACTTTAAACCTAGCTTGAGTTTTTGGAAAATAAGTTATTTTGAAACTCATTATTATGTCTTTTAACTAAAATATCCATAGAGAGGAATCTAAGCAGCCTCAGTTGCATAAGGACCTGGCCTATTACAAGCTCAGGAATGAGGAATAAGAGAAACAGAAACATTTCTTAAAATACAGCAGAGCTAAAACCCCTCTGACCTGCTAATAAAAAACTGATATTGAACTGAATTCTAATTTTTCCTTAGGATTTTCTGAAATGTTCTGTCTTGCACTGCTAATAAAAATATAATCAAAATAAATTTCTTCAAAGCTAGAAAAACTATTATTCCCTTCTATTTGCAAGACATTACCATAACGGAGGTACAGTATTTAACTGTAGTTGCTACAATCTGACATTTAAATGGTTTCTTCTGAATTTTTTCAGTATAAAAATGCTACTTTGTATGCAACTAACCCTGAAACAAGACAATTCCTTAGAACACTATTACATACTTATTTTTCTTCAGCTTTAGGAGGTATGTTCCATTTCTGGTTTTAATTGAGTAAGAAAGATTGTCATCTGAATGCTCCTGAAAACAGAACAGAACAAAACAAATCACTTAATTAGGTGATTTTTCTATTTGGTTTTGTTTATTCCAATGTTTTGCTTGACAAGAGAGGCCCAACTACTGTGTATGTTTTAAGTAAAAAACCACAAGATTCCTAACTCTCAGGCTCCCATATTTCAAACTCTCAGCAGCAACGTGAACATTCTTTCCTATGTAAAGTGTAAATGCCATGAATCTATATTTTTATTTAGACAGGAGGGCACAGTCCATGAATGCTCTCTTTGCTCAGTACCACATCATGCTTTGTGACACTCCTTCTGTAAATCAGATAAACGAGTCCCAGGCTTTTATCCCTAATTGGTTTGCACAAAGATGACTAATGTAGTTTGACTAAGAGTTACTTCAGTAAAGGAACTCGGTATCTGGCACAAAGGGAAGTTACCTCAGAACTGAAGAATTAAGGCTCAGGTTTCTCTTCTAACTCATCTCTTAACCTGTGCCACTCTCTGGGACCATTTTTGTCCTTTGCTTACTTCATGGCTGAAATCCTCTGGTTATTATCCAAAGACCAGAACACGGCCAGCATGGATGTTAGCTCAAGTTCAACATCTAATCTGACTCAGAAGAAATGAAAATATGTTCCTTCTCACTTCTGTCTTCCAAGGTCATTAACAGGATTAGAAGTTTGGAAGGTGCTCAGAATACAATCACAGGCCTTTGGGGGAACAAATATACTTAAAACTAGTTGAAAACGCTAAGAATCAGAAGAGAGAGTGTGGGGCACATTTCATTACAAAAATCTCTATGTACCATCCATTGTACGTGTGTGGAATGTAGGGCAATGTTTTGAAAAACAGCAACAATCAGAAAAAAAGAAAATCAGAGTAACAAACCTCATGAGAAAATGGGGGATGTTTCTCTCTGCCTATCAGACTTCGAGGAATGATTATTTCTAATGTAGAAAGTTTGGATGTGTGTTCAGAGGATATACCTGAAAATAAAGTTTGAAACTGGTAAAGAATCAGAAAGGACAAAGCATTATGTTGGCACCTGCACAGTAGTGATAGACAAAAGCCTACTCTGATCCAGCCAGAAATGGAGAAGGAGTGAAACAGTTCAGGAATGATCAAACTGACTTAAAAAAAAAGTTACTTCAGATTAAAGCTGGGGTCTTCTGGAGCACACAAAGAGAAACTATCAAAGCCGTTGAACAAAACCTTAATTCTCTCATATTCTGGATTATTAACTTTGTGACTTTGTCATATTTTCTTCCATGACTGACACTTTTATCCTGATGTACCACAGAAAATTGGTGCAGCTGGCCTTCTCCTTTCTCCACTGTCCTGAATAAGGAGAACTTTTAGTTGTCCTCTGGATACAATTTGTCCACCTCCTGTGTGGAAGAAAACGTGGCTCACCACGCTGCCTCCCACCTGTTGCCTAATCTTGCATTTTGTTTGTTCTAGCAACAGTCAGATCTTTGCAAAAGGTTTGTAGCCTTTTACATGATATCAGAATTATCTCCAGAACAACATGCTAATGCAGGAAGCTAAAGATAAGAAGGCTGCCAAGTATCTGGTTTCAGGTAAGTGGTTTTATAAAGACAGAACCAATCTCCAGTGACCTTTTAAAAAATTGTGTGACGTTGAATTAACCTTCCTTTTTCTTGTCTGCTCATCAACTGGTTTGATCAACAGAGATACAACCATTGTTTTTAAACAGAATCAACAACAACATGAGTTTTAACAATGGAAGTGGTTTCTTCTTTATTAAATTGTTATTTTCTAAGGAAACAAAGAAATTTCTTCACATTTATAGTAGTACAAAGTCAGCTTCCTCATTCCTGTGAAAGGAATTCATAATTGCAAAAAAGTCACACAACCAGCCATTCAAAGTGGGGAGGGTTCTCCAGTGTAATGATGATCTCTACCTGCTAGATAGCATCAGGATTTTTAAAAGCTAGGTGCAGGTAGCATATATTTAACAATACGGGCTGCAATTGCAATCAAAATGTGGAAGCTGATATTAGCAAACCGGTCTGATATAGCACTTGATATTGTGATTTTGCTCTTAATCTTCAATAATTTTATTATCTAAATCACGAAATCCATTCTGTTTCATGAGTGAAGTGTATGTTGAACTAACTGTGGAGATGCTCTTTTAACAATTCAAATTTTGACACCTGAAAGCAGGAAACCATCTTTGATGCATGTCATAAAAATACCAGTTTCCAAGAAACATTTCAGATGTTACACCTAAATCTAAAATGTGAAGCCAAATCGTAAATGGAGATGAGTTAATGAAAAATTCCAATGAAATTGTAGGAATTTCCCTCACATCAGCAAAGAAGAAATATTTTTCTACAGCGTCTGCTATTGATGAGAGTGACAGCAACTGCAGATGTCACAACCAATGTCCTGCACAGAAAATGATGGATTTGCATACCTACCATATCCAGGAAGAAAAAAACCCCACAAAGAGCTCAAGTATAAAAAGTTTCAACCTGTAATCTTTTCCAATGAGCAGGGCTGCACAGGGAGAGCTGTGGCTCAGTGTTAAAGGTGTGCATCATTACAATCTGGGTCCAAGCAGACTTGGAGAAACTTTCTGAATATGTAAAAAAAGAAAGCTTACCTTTTATCCAAAAAGGCTTTCCAGTTAAAATCAGTCCAAAAGTGAACAAAAAGAAGTTGTGCATTAACATGACTTCCCAGAGAAACTACTCCAGCATCTGAGCTGGCTCTGGCTGCTCTGCAGGGAACCAGGAGAAGGAGAACCGTCTGCTCCAAAGGTAAACAACAGAAAAAGCTCTCTGATACTGCATCTCTGCTGAGGAAATGGGAAGTAAAATTTAATCCACTGGGCTGGTGAGAAAACTGGTCAGACAACCTAATGCAAATAAAAAGCAGCACATTCTTAAATGCTGATTGGAGAGTCCCGTGTCAGGATCAAGCTGGTTTATTCTAAAGGACTTTCATCCCACGGAGAGATCCTATGAGATTAGAAACACAAAATATTGCTACTGACAAATGCAGTGTTTAGGATGTTTATCCAGGCTACTGCCATCTCAATAAAAAACTAGTGTGAGTCAATTTATTCTTTGAAATTTCACCTTCTTGTCTTCCATTTTTTCATCCTTACTTTAAATTATAATGCACACGAACACATGAAAATCCCCAAAACAGAGGTTCTACCCATTCCCTTCTATGTTAAACACAATTCTCCTCACCAGAAATCCATAATTTTGTGCAGATCTTCCAGGATCAGAGTCATCTTCCATGTAACCACATTATCACCAAGAGCAGAAAATAAATGCTTCTAAAACTGGATGAGTTTGCAAAGCATTTCAGAAGTATCACATGCATTTAGAAACACAAAAATGAGGCTGAGACAACACACTCAAACATTTACATTAATTAATTTTAATGAATTCTTTGATTAAAGCAGAGAAAATTCAGTTTTCCATTGCTGATAAATCCTATTAAACAATGCCTTAAGTGACAGAAAGCAGAATGCTTGGCTGTATTTGCAGCATTAGTTGGTCAGAGCCCGTTCAGATCAATTTGCTGAGAGTCACAGACTGGGAACAGCCTGAACATTCCTGCACAGAGCACTGGTGGAAGCAGAACTTGACACCCCCATTCCCCGCGTCTGTGTCTGCCACAGCCTCAGGAGCAGCATTCTCCAACTCCAGAAGGTGAGATCCTACTAAAAATTAAATGAACTCATCTTTTATTTATGGCCTCTTTTATTCATAGCCTCTCTCCTGTGTGGTGCACTATCAGGACACAACTCGGGAGAATCCCGCTGCTCCAAATTTTGACATATTAGCAAGTTTCACAGAATCCAAGAATCATTTTAGTTGGAAAAGACCTTTGAGGTATTGAGTCCAACAGGGGAACCTGTTCAGTGATGGATAACACCGTGGGAGAACTTTTCCCTAATATCCACCCTAGACCTCTCCTGGCACAACTTCAGGGTCAGTCTCTTCTCCCAAGCAACCAGTGAGAGGACAAGAGCATATTGCCTTAAGCTGCACCTCAGCAGAAGGTTTAGGGTGGACTTTACTAGGAATTTCTTCTCAGGAGTGATTTGACATTGGAATGGGCTGCCCAGGGAGGTGCAGGAGTCAGTGGTGTTTAAGGAAAGCCTGGACGTAGCCAAGGTATGGCTGGCACGGTGATGCTGGGTCATACATTGGACTGGGTTATCTCAGCGGTGCTTTCCATGCGAATTAACTCGGCTGAGGGTGCCATTCCCCGGCTGAGGAGCCATTCCCCAGCTGAGGGTGCCATTCCCCGGCTTAGGGTGCCATTCCCCGGGCTGACAGTGCCATTCCCCGGGCTGAGGGTGCCATTCCTGGGCTGAGGGTGCCATTCCCCAGCTGAGGGTGCCATTCCCCTGTCTGAGGGGCCATTCCCCGGGCTGAGGGTGCCATTCCCCGGGCTGAGGGTGCCATTCCCCGGGCTGAAGGGAGGCCATTCCCCAGCTGACAGTGCCATTCCCCGGGCTGAGGGTGCCATTCCCCCAGGCTGAGGGTGCCATTCCCCGGCTGAGAGTGGCGTTCCCCCAGCCGAGGAGCCATTCCCCAGCTGAGAATGCCGCTCCCCGGGCTGAGGTGCCATTCCCCTGTCTGAGAGGCCATTCCCCGACTGAGGGGTGCCATTTCCCGGCTGAGACTGGCGTTCCCTCAGCCGAGGAGCCATTCCCCGGGCCCAGAATGCCATTCCCAGGCTGAAGGTGCCGTTCCCAGCCTGAAAACGCCGTTCCCCATTCCCCGTTCCCCCCCCGGCGCTCCCTCAGGCGGCCCCGCCGCCGCCCGGCGCGCACGCGCGGAGCTCCGGCGCTGCGCAGGCGCTGCCGGCCGCGGTGGGTCGGTGGGTGCCGCTGCCCCGGGCGGGCGCTGCCCGCGGCTCCGCCATGTCCAGCGGCTGCGCGGCGGCGGAGGCGGCGGAGGAGGAGGAGGAGGCAGGCCGGGAGCCGCGCTGTGTATCAGCGCTGTGCTCCTGGCCCTGCGCGCCGCCGGGCGGCCTGGCCCGGGCGCTGTGCCTGCGGCGGGGTGCGGGGGATGGCGAGCCCGGGTGAGTGCGGCGGGCGGCGAGAGGGAGCGCCGGGCCGGGCCGGGCCGGGCCGGGAGGGAGCGGGGCTGGCGGGACAACGCGTGTGGCTTCCCCCCCGCAGCAGCGAGGCCGTGCTGGCGGAGCGGAGGGAGCGCGGCGAGGAGCCCTGCGAGCTGCGGCTGCAGTGCCGGCCCGGCGCCGAGATGGTGTCCGTGGGGATCGTGAGCCAGGCCCGGAACATGGAGGTGTACGTGGGCGAGGAGTACTGCGGCACCGGCCGGGGACAGAGCCGCGGCGCCCGGCCGGCCCCGGGGTGAGTGCCGGGCACGGGCTGGGCTGCGGCAGCCTCGTACGCTGTATGTGCCTGTGAGGCGCTCCTGCTGCTCGGGACATGATGTCTGTAACGAGGCTGAGAGAACCGAGGTTGTTCAGCCTGGAGAAGACCCTAGAGTCATTTCCACTGCCTAAAAGGCTGCGAGAGAGCTGGAGAGGGACTTTGGACAAGGGCTTGGAGAGATAGGATGGGTGGAATGGCTTCACAATGACAGAGGGCAGGGTTAGGTGAGATATTAGGAAGAAATTCCTCCCAGCAGGATGCCCAGAGCAGCTGTGGCTGCCCCTGGATCCCTGGCAATGCCCAAGGACAGGGCTTGGACCACCCTGCGATAGTAGAAGCCATCCCCGCCTATGTCAGGGGTGGCACTGGCATTGAAGGTTCCATCCAACCCAGCCCATTCTTGGGTTTTATGAAAGTCTCTTTGATAAGTAGTCATCTCACACTTCAAAGAACTAAGAGAGAAGATTTAGAAAAGAAGGTTTTGTTTTCCCCTTCAATACTTCCATGCTTTGCCGGGGGAAATAAAGCAATGCTTCTGTTTTGTTTTTGAGCCATTACATGGCACATCTGCTGCTTAATTAGCTAACTAGAAACCAGTCGACTCGGAGCCTCAGGGAAGATGGGTGAATAATGTACTGAACCTCAAACACTTCTCAGTGCAAGCACACATACAAGTAATTTTTACATAAGTGATTAGATTCATTACAAGTTGCATATAAGCATTAAAGCTGCTATTAGAAAGTAAAAAACTGCTAAAAATGAGAAACTAAAAGTGCTGTTGGAAACCATAAATCTGCATTAGAAATGTGTTCCAGTCAGTCTTGTTTTGTATCTAAATATTTACCAATATAGTGTAGTTCTACAAAAAAGGTACTTTGTAAATTGATGTCGCTGCTTGTTTATTCTATTTTTCTAGTGAAACTGAACAGGTTACTTTGTACCACAAGTACTTTAAGTTTGAATGCCCTGCAACCTCCTGTAGAATTAAGGTAAGGAGTTGAACAGAATTGTTTTATTTTTTTTTCTATCTTTTTAATCACTTAATCAACTAAATTGCATTGCTCTTAGTAAAATGATTGGTTTTATACACTTCATCTCTTCACATAATCACTTAAAAATCTGTTGACTGGTGCTTTGTCTTGATGGCAGAGTGCCCCTTTTAAATTGGTATCTCAGTTTTCTTTTCATTAAGGCTTTATATTATACATATAGTTTAATCTTAGAGAAAAAAAACATAAACCAGATAAATTTCAGATCTGTGATTAGAACTGTCAACTCTAGGGTTAAATAAACTTGTGAAAATCATGTGGTCACTACTCTTAAATGCTTAGAAAAACTTTATGTATCTTTGGAGTCCTCAGGCACCTCTATTCCAGTCAGAATTTTATGGGGAATAATGGCAAGGAGAAATTGGCTTAATTTAACTGGAAAATAGTTCATCATAGTTTTTGCAAAGACTCAAAGAACAATGCATCGTCCCCTAAATACAAAGAAAACATGAAATGGTTTTTTTCTCTAACCAAAATATTTTTTTTCCTTCTTGCAATAGCTGCTCTCCTTTGGTGAGAAACACAGAGTACTCATCAGTAAAATAATTCTAGATGTGAAAGCAGTGTCTGCAAAACTAGCAACTGATTTTCCTTCACTAGGCTCAAGCATAGATCTAGACAGAGTGCAAACTATAATGGAATCCATGGGATCTAAGTTGTCTCCAGGTGCTCAGCAGCTCATGGACATGGTCCGGTGTCAGCAGAAAGTAAGTCACCTTTCCACAAACACCATCTGGCACTTCACCAGTTAGGAATGCTCTAAAAAGATTCTGGGGACTTATAATTCACACTTACTGGCATTTTCATCTTGATTTATCTGTTGCCACTTAGATGAGTGCAGTGAGTAAAAATTGTGTTTTCCAGGATGATAGTGATGATTATTATTATGCATTGTTGTAATTTTAAGCTTCACTGCCAGCCTGCTCTGCTTTTGCCTGTTTCCATTGTCACTGCTGGTCAAGGATGGGTGGACATTTTCCCTGGAATGTTTGGGGTGTAGACAGATGGGCTGGTTTGTCTCTTTAATTGTCATTATAGCCATGCCACCTTCAAGTAAAAGTAAAGTGCTCTCACAGAACATTTGCTTTATATCCTAATCCTGCAAAGTGGGCTGTATCAACAGAATCCTGTATCCATCTGATGTTAATAATTCAGTTTTGGAGATACAGCATGGTAAAAGTGAAGTCAGTAAAGCTCTTTCTTACTTAGACGCTGACAGGATAATTCACACTTCATATTTACAAGGAATGTAGTTCAAAACTACTTTGAAAATATTTACTAGTAGAATGCTGGGTTATAAAGTATCTATTGTTATTGCTGTATAATTTCCAGTATAGTTGAAATCTCAAATACTCAAATGGGTTTTTCTCCCCATCAGAACAGTTTCCCTCTTGGAGACAAACTCAGTTGGATCATGGGGAGAAATTCTGATTTTGGAAGTGACCGTGCAATAGATGGATTGCACAGTGCAGCTCTGCAGTCATCACTGAGTCCATCAGCCAGTGAACCTTTGCCTGTTAAAAATCATTTAACAAGTGAAGCAGTGTTTAAAGATTTAAAAATAACTCGTGATCTGAACTCAGAGGTACCTGAAAGAGAGAATACTTTGGATTCTGAAAGACTTCCTGCCCAGCAAAATGCAGTTGACTTCAGGAATGATTTGAAAGTCATGGGATCTCTGCAAGTGCAGCAGCAAGCAGGTGAAACTCCAAACGTGGCCAACCCACAGGTGCTTCTTCCTTTTCTGCAAAACCTGTGCACTCAGGTGAATCACCTTCGGCTCAAGGATGGAGAGAGGCACCTTGGCAAGAGTGCAGTGGCTAAAGCAGAAGGTGTTCAGAGTGCTGGGTGAGTTAAGCTTGGTGAATCTCTCAAAGTAATACTGACTATTTACTGACAAGTTTAGACAAAATGTAATAAGCATTTTCTTCTCATTAGCAGCAATAGTGAATCTTAGAATACATGGTTTTGAAGTCTGTGTGGTGATGAACATTACAAATTTTCAATTTCACAATTTTTTTGAATGTAGGAATTTTTTAAAAGAAATCACATAATTTGTTGTTACTAAACTGTTTTTTATTCTACCTCTATTTAATTTAATTTAAAAAGGATCTTTCTTCATCCTTTTTATCATCATACACATTTAGCTTGTCTTTCTCATCTAGTATATTTTCATTTTGATTACTTTTACCCCTAAATTCTCACGTCTTCCCTTTTTCACACAATGTGACACAATCTTTCTACTCTAGAAAGATTAATCTGTGTCATCCCATTGATGGTAATTTGTATCATGCCACTGATTTTCCTGTTCCTCCTCACTTGTTGGTATTTACAGTGCAGGTGTCACAGCTACCCAGTTTGGTACCTCAGGAACAATAGTGGAACTTGTTAGATGTAGGAATCAGGATTTAATGGAGACTGAATATCTCAGCTCCAGGATTTCTAAAGAATGTAGGTGCAAACCCAGGGAGTTGCATAGTTTGGATAACTCTTGAAGCACTTCTGCTGACAAGGACAGTCTGCCATGCTGACAGAATATAAACTCTATGTGTATTGTTGACTTGTGTTGATTTTGTTTTATGAAATTGAGCTCTCTAATGCACAGTTGAGCCTTTGAAAGAAGATGATTATATACAATAGCACTGTTTATGAAAAAAAAATTGAGATTTAAGTGTGGCAGGCAGGGTATTTTGCTTGTGCTGGAAACCTAATGCCTTCCAAAGTTCATTACCTAATAAATGAAATTTTACATTTAAAAGATGTTCAGGTGCCCAGATCTCTATATTTCCCCTTGTCATTAAGAAATAGATTATACTTATTCTTATCTTTGCTCTTCTTACAGGGTGGAACAACAGCCTATTTGCTCCTATTTGGAAAAGATCATTTCAAAAAACTTGGATCTGATGGAGAAAAAACTAATGGACTATATTGACTGCCAAATCCAGGCTCTTCAGACACACATAGACAATAAAATGTTTCTCTTGATGGACTTGGTTCAGAACTCAAAACCAAACAAGATTTCCGAAGCACACTATGATTCTAACGAGGGGTTTTCTAATGGAGAGAGGTAGAGGGTTTCAATGTGAATACCTTGAGTAATTACACTTCACAAAGCTTAGTATTTATGCAGTTAAAACTATGAAGAACCTCAGTGTTGTTAACTTGCATTTTGTTACTGTAATTCTATCCACTGTCATACACACTTGTTAGTTTTATGAAAGATCTTAAGAATATGTGTTTTTTCCTAGATGTAACAGTTTTGTATGCCCTTTGTGGCTTATTTATTTAAAGAACATTGCTAGAAGCTGTATGAACAGTCCCCCAATTCCAGTTTGAACAGTGGAGTACTCTAAATAAACTGAGTTACTGCTTATCTTTTTACCTACATGTAGTCAGCTCACTTTTTTGGGTTGTGTTAATTTTTGATATGAAATGTTTTATCGGTAGAACAGAGTGCAGTTTGTTCTTTTGCTTTGTTGGCACTCCTGTTGAAGACATTTATTGTTCCATCTCTACAAGGAAGGTTGGATTGTCATTGCCTAATTTGGGCAGTTTATGGAGCTGTCTTTAGAGAGCTGGGCAAGTGTGAACCCAGCCTGTGTTCTTTGGAAGCCTTGTTGGCTGTACAGGCACCTAAATTAGGAATCCAGGCTCCTTAAGAGATACCTAAACCAAGACTCTTGATACTTTCCCTCCTAAACTAGCTGAGTGCAGGAACAAGTGAAATGAATGTGAACTCAGCAGACTTTATCCAGGTTTCATTATCCTGAGAAATGCAAATACTTCATTCATGGTTCCTCTCAAGTGGCTGTTGTACCTGGCTGGGTGTGCTGGGGTAGCTCCAGAAGACCAGAGGAGTTTTCCTTACTGCATCACACTTCCTTTAACCCATTGGGATGGGTTTGCTGTCATTTGGGGAGGTAGGAATGTGACTCCAAATCTCTCTTCTGTGGAAGGCTGAGTTTCAAACTTCGTTCTGTTTGTTGCCCTTGGATTCTGGGGTGCACCATTTAAATTGGAGGGTGTAGGGACTTCATGGTCACCCCCTCAGCTGGGTGCACAAACATTTTTGGCAAAAGCTATCGATGGAGAAGCAAATGTTGACTCAAAAGCAGCATAAGCATGCACAAACCAGCATCTTTATTTACTCTGCCTGGTATTTTCTGCTCCAGGAAAAGTGATGTCTTTCGAAGACTGTCAGATCCTGATAGCAGTAAACCCACAGAAGTAGATTTGGAAGAGAGGATAATCTGCTCTAAAAGAACATCTTGCAGTTGTCCCTGGTCTTAACTCCTGCCAGGTGCAGTTTAAAAGTGATTCAAAAAGAGATTTTTAGATTTTTTTTTAAAGACAAAAGGATCTTAATTATCTTGTACTTCATACATGTATAGGTATAAAATCTGTCCTGAGGTAGACACACTTTTTCAACTCAGTGACTTGAGATAGAGTATTAAATTGAGACAGTTTTGGGTTTGGATTTTTTATTTGATAACAAAAGAAGTTGAAATGGATTTCTGAGTGTAGTTGAGTTCCAGTGCTGTAATTTAATGATTTTTTATCTTTTCCCTCTCTGAGTGACAAATATGAATAGCAGTTGACACTAAATAGAAATCTCCAGAAGTAGTTTAAATGACCTCTGGACATTTTGATAGCTGTATCCTCACTGGTGTTTGTGATGTTTTAGCATCACAGATACCTCAATGAGAATGTCTGAAATTAAAACCACAAATGCCAGAGTGTAGAAGTTGTATTGTTGCAGGTTTGGTGTTTTTTAAGCTTCTACTTCAGTGAGGGATTCTGTGTAGAGAGAAAAATAAAGTGCTTAAAGTTTAGAATACTGTATGATTTAACTGGGAATTAAATATTTTTTCAGATATTTTCTTTTTACATGATCCACAGAGAGTCCAAATCCTGAACATGTAGTACTGAAGAGTTGTAAAAGTTGGTAATAAAACAATCCTACAGAACATAATGATGTTCAGTTTTTGGTATTGCTGCAGCCAATTTCTGCCAAGCAGTGCTGTCACCATGAGTGAGATTTGAGACATTTGCTGAAGCAAAGTTGGGCAAAAAAAAGCAACTTGTGGTTTCCTATCTGCTCCTCAGTAAAACTCATTCTGTTTTATAATATTTGCACTTGAATATTTGCCCTTGAGTTACAGATATGTTCACTTCCACACGTATGGATGCAAAGTCTTTCACTATTGAAATAAATGGGAACATATATAAAATGTTGCTAGAGTTCAGAAAGGTTAATATTTTTAAAAAAAAGAGAAAATATTCTAATTACTATTAAGAGCAAGATTAATTCTAAATATTTTCTAGCTCTGGTACCTGAAAGCAAGTGGCCCAATGTGCTTTTCTCAGGTGGAGCTTTGGGCTCCAGAAAAGTGAAAACAGCAAGCACAGTGGGAGTAGCAATACAAGCTTTTAAAAATAGCTTTTCCATGTTTTGTAGTTTCTCTTTGCTCTCAGTACCTGACTACTGCAGATCAGACTGCAAATGGCACCAAAGCTTATTTGTCTTACAAACATCTCTGCAGCTCTAATTTAAAGGCAAGGTGCTTTTGGTTTCTGCTCTCAAGACTGTCCTTTTTATTCCTGTTCTGTGCATGAAGTGGGAGGATTTAACCTGGCCCAGAGTAAGTCAGCTGTGTTTATTATCTGGAGTACCAATGCATTTGTAATGATACTGTACTTCTAATCTCAGACCTATGCCTTCTTTAAAACAACCCTCTCTGATTTTTAACTCACTTTAAGGTCTTTGAATGCAACTGTCTCTTCATCCTGAAATGTACTTACACTGCCTTTGAGTGTGGAGGCATTAAATACATGTTTAAAGAAGCTGCACAGGATTTGAATTCCCTTTGGCTTCTGGAAATGCTAAATTTGCATTTACTCTCTGTAGCCTTTTATTTCTCAAACCCACACACATACTTGCAAGGAATTTCCAAATGTTAACATCCTTTTTGTGCCTGGATGTGAATCTGCAGTGAATGTGTGAGCTGGCATGTGGATCCCTGCCAATCAGTCCAATACCCTTTAAATCATTACCTGTGAGAAGCAGAGCACAGGGTTATGAGTGTGGTGGAATTTTGTATGAACTGAGCACAATTAGAACTGAAGGAACATTGAGAGGGAGACGAGGTCTTGATGAGAAAAAACAGGCAGTTGATCCAATTATTTTTTGTCACTGAGAGTATTTACTGAAGTTTAGTCTTTTACAGATCTGCTGTATAGATCCAAAAGATCTGAAATTAAGCAGCCCCAATTCATTTAAGATTAAATACCTTTAGATTTACACCCACTAGTATATTTTTAGAAATAAGCAGCAGATTTTGGAACACAATGAACAGGTCTAGAGGTGCTCAACATAATGTCACGGTCAGAAACATCATTAATTGGGGACAAAGACAACAACAACTCCGTCACTTGTGCTTCTGGCTCTTCTCCTGAAGCCTGGGAAGGGTTGGGGAACAGGGAGCCTGTGCACTGGGAAGGGTCTGAAAGAAGGGAGCTTGTTTCGTGGGAAGGGTCGGGGAAAGGGAAGAGGGAACTTGTTCCCTGGGAAGAGTCGGGGAAAGGGAAGAGGGAACTTGTTCCCTGGGAAGGGTCGGGGAAAGGGAAGAGGGAATAAGTTCCCTGGGAAGGGTCGGGGAGGAGGGAGTATGTTGCACCCTAATACTTTGCACCGTAGGCACATTCCGTGGTTTACAGAAGCTTTGTAATGGAGCTGGAAAAGCCTCTGGCCTGATGAAGGGTTATTCCCACAGGTTGGGTCACTTACACACCTGAAAAAGGAAAAAAAAACAACCCCACTTACAAATTATCGTGTAATGACTGTGACGTGCTCACTAAGCCCGTTTGTTTCCTCGGTTGCAAGAAACTTTCTTCCAAAAATGTCCAGCTGTGATGTTAATCACAACTCACAGCACTGAACTCCTGAACAGGGATGCCACTGCATGGAATTTGGATGTCTGTTGGTGCAATTTGCATCATAACACATACAAATGTCACACATGTAAAGCACCTTGTGAAATTTTGTCAATGCATATTAAAATATCTGCTGTACAGTAATGAGGTAGTGGAATTTTACTGCACACTCTGCTATGGGTCATGCTTAATTAAAGCAAAGGACAGCCCTGGAAAGAAGGATTTTGATTTTTGGAAGCTTAGAGCTGTCCATGAAGGATTCCCCGGGGCAGCCAAGACAACATCAGCGTCCCAGCCCCTCTGACATGTCTTTGAAACCCTGCCAGCATCATCTGGTGCCATAAATCAGTGATTCCAGCAAAAATGGCTCCAGGGACATCTGGATCAACAAACATGCACCAAGAATATCTGTCTGTTTCCAAGAAATAGTGGTGCTTTGCAAAATTTTAATGTGATTAGTAATTGGAAGTATGGGTATGACTGAGTAGTCAAATCAAGTTGTACCTGAGCATTTGAAGGGTGTAAAAAAATGGTGTAAAATAATGTTTGGGGTATCCCAGCTTGGCTGGAGCATCTCACATGCATGAATAAATATTTACCCTTCCAATGTTATTCTTGGCATCCCAGGTCTCCTTGGCTGGCACAGGCTATTTAGGTATTTCAGCAACATCATCCTCATGTACTCAGGCAGGGGAATGAGCTGTGCTGCAGGGGAAGGAATTGAATGTTGATAAACCAGAGGAAAACACAGAGCAGATTGCAGCAGGTATTTTACTGCATTTATGTATTTTAAATACTGGCCTGCTTTGCAAATTTAAATGTGGGCCTGGAATAGCAGCTGAGTGGGGAGGAAATTAATTTCTCTCTCTTTGATGATGTTCCATGAAAAGCTGATTTCTCCCTCCTACAACTAACCCCGAGGTAACTCCCTGAGGTAACTCCCTGGTGTTGTTCTCTCCTGGAAGAGGGGGAGTTTGCCAGGATCATGAGATGTCTCTGCTGTGAGCCCTCCAGAGCACAGGGCACTGGTGGGCAGCAGCTGGCAGGCCATGGGAGGATATTTCAGATGGTTTTTAACTATAGATGATGCAGCCCTAGGACAGCTCATCCCCTTGGCACTCACCACTGAGGATGGTTCTGCTGCCAGCTGTGTCTAAGCAGCCTGGGATCCCTGGCTGAGCTGTGCATTCCCAACCTCTCTGCCTGCATCCAGCCTCTCCCTGCACTCAGATCCCCTCTGCCAGTGAACTGCCAGCCCTTCCCAGATCCCATCCCTTACCCAGAGCATCCTGCCCTTAGGAAGAGAAGTCATTAAAAAGAAGAAATAATCAAATACCTTACCTGAGTCTGTAGTTGCTGTATTTATCTTTGGACTGACTTAATGAAAGTACTACAAATGACATATTACTGGCATTAATGGAAACAAGACTTAATTCTGTTTATCCCTCTGTGTGGGGCAATAACCCCATGTTTAAATGTTTGCTTTGCACCTGAAGTTCAGTTTCTTGTGTGTTTTACCAAAGCAGACAAGTGCCTTTTATCAAAGTGTAGCTGACATGGCCAGGCTCTAAAAGAAACCCTTGGTCTGCTCTGTGAGCAACTGAGGCAGAATGTTATCAACTAGTGAGCAGAATTTGCAATTCAATTTTTTCAAAAGATAAAGCACACTGTGGAAAACTAAGGTTCAAAGCAAACACCACTGAATATGTCAAAAGGGTTCCCACTGACTCGACTTCCAGTGGGGATTCAGCTTTGAAAGTGCAGGGGGGCTGGCTTTGTGGGAGTGAGGTGTTTTAGAGGAAATCTGAATTTATATTGTGTAGTGTGTCTGCCTCAGTGAATTCCAGTTCCTTAGAACTTGTAGCAGAGCAGGTATTCCTCTCGTATCTGTGCCAACAATTCAGGTCCCTCGATTTGTGTGGAAGCCAAAAAAACTATCCCCAAGGTTCAATATTAATTTTGTGAGATGATGCATGCAGTGGAGACAGGGAGCCTTGCCAGCACATCACCAGATCCCAGCTTTGGTAGGGAATTAAGGGTATAAACCAGGGTAAATCTGCATCACTTACTAGTGGCAGTGGTTGTTGTTTCAGGAGTTGAAGGGACTGATGCAGCAGATGGACTTGGCACTGTGAGAAGAGATGAAATTAAATATTGTCTATGTTCTAATGACCCACATGAAACACAGTACACTGTTCCCCACAGCTGAAGAAATGACCAGAAATAAATACCTGGGATTTCAGCTGTTGTAGGCACGGTCGTGACTTTCAAAGAGAAAACAAAAGCACACTTAAATCTCTGTTCCATTATCGTGTGGCCAAAGCCAGGGCTGTCATGGGGGAGTGGAGCAGGATTTTACTCAAGCTGATGCTTGAAATTCTAACCAACATACTGAAGTCATACACACCTTCTGCTTCAGGGGTTGTGTCTTCTGCAGGGGCTGATCAGAGGGAACAAAACTTCAGGTTAAAAACTGTTTTCCCTGTGCTGGGCAGGGGGGAGATACCCAAACCTCAGGAGACTCGCAGGTCTCACTTGGGGGCTGGACAATGTTCCTGAGTGGGAGCAGCCTCAGTGGGGGAAAACACATCCCTGTGCTGCCTCTGAGCCTGACACAGCTCTGGGAGCCTGGGGCTGTTTGCCAAACTCCACTTTGGGCTGCTGGGATCACGGTTGTGACATGCAGTGCCTGCCCAGTGCTGTGAGGACTGCGGGTAATACACCCCAGAGTGTGCAGGGATTGGGATGCAGCTCTGGGAAGGCAGGAAGGCTGATTTTCTGGGAATGGGCTGACCAAGAGCAAATCTGGGTTTCTATTGATGTAGGGTGTCCATCCCTTCCCAGTGCTTTCAGGGCCAGTGTTTTTCTGTTTCCCCTTTTGCTCCTTTATTGTGTGTATATTTTTTCCTCAAGACTGATAGTATGGCTGCAACAGTAATGCAAGTTTACTTACAAGTGGTTACATCTGCAGGTTCAGCAGTAGGAGAGACTGTTGCTGTGAAAAAAAAGTTGAAATTAAATTTTATATGCATTTGAAATATTTTTTCCTTTCCTCAAGACTGATAGCACATATACCCCGATAATGCAATTTTACTTACAAGCTGTTGCATCTTCAGGTTCAGCAGTGGCTGTTGCTGTGAGAAAGAAAAGGTGAATTTAAATATTAAGTGCATATTCTTGCTCTGAAACTTGTAGCATGTAACCCAGAGTAAAACTGTATTACTTACTAGTGGTAATGTCTGCTGGTGCAGGACTAGGAGAGACTGTGAAAAGATAAGGTAAAATTAAATTTCATGTGAATTTTAATTTTTTTTTTCCCTAAAGACTGATAGCATGTACACCACAGTAATGCAATTTTCCTTACCAGTGGTTACATCTTCAGGTTCAGCAGTAGGAGAGACTGTTGCTGTGAAAAAAAAAGTTGAAATTAAATTTTATATGCATTTGAAATATTTTTTCCTTTCCTCAAGACTGATAACATATACACCCCGGTAATGCTATTTTACTTACAAGCTGTTACATCTGCAGGTTCAGCAGTGACTGTTGCTGTGAGAAAGAAAAGGTGAATTTAAATATTAAGTGCATATTCTTGCTCTGAAACTTGTAGCATGTAACCCAGAGTAAAATTGTATTACTTACTAGTGGTAATGTCTGCTGGTGCAGGACTAGGAGAGACTGTGAAAAGATAAGGTAAAATTAAATTTCATGTGAATTTTAATTCTTTAACCCTAAATACTGATAGCATATACACCACAGTAATGCAATTTTACTTACCAGTGGTTACATCTGCAGGTTCAGCAGTAGGAGAGACTGTTGCTGTGAGAAAGAAAAGTTGAAATTAAATTTTATGTGCATTTTAAATATTTTTTCCCCTAAAGACTGATAGCATATACACCACAGTAATGCAATTTTACTTACAAGTGGCTACATCTGCAGGTCCAGCAGTAGGAGAGACGGTTGCTGTGAGAAAGAAAAGTTGAAATTAAATTTTATGTGCATTTTAAATATTTTTTCCCCTAAAGACTGATAACATATACACCCTGGTAATGCAATTTTACTTACAAGCTGTTACATCTGCGGGTTCAGCAGCGTCTGTTGCTGTGAGAAAGAAAAGGTGAAATTAAATATTAAGTGCATATTGTTGCTCTGAAACTTGTAGCATGTAACCCAGAGTAAAACTGTATTACTTACTAGTGGTAATGTCCGCTGGTGCAGGACTAGGAGAGACTGTGAAAAGATAAGGTAAAATTAAATTTCATGTGAATTTTAATTATTTTCCCCTAAAGACTGATAGCATATACACCACAGTAATGCAATTTTCCTTACCAGTGGTTACATCTGCAGGTTCAGCAGTAGGAGAGACTGTTGCTGTGAGAAAGAAAAGGTAAAATTAAATTTTATGTGCATTTTAAATATTTTTCCCCTAAAGACTGATAACCTATACACCCCGGTAATGCAATTTTACTTACAAGCTGTTACATCTGCAGGTACAGCAGAGACTGTTGCTGTGAGAGAGAAAAGGTGAAATTAAATTTTACGTGCATGTTAAATGCATATTTTTTTTCCTCAAGACTGATAGCATGTGTGCAACAGTAATGCAATTTTACTTACAAGTGGTTACATCTGCAGGTTCAGCAGTAGGAGAGACTGTTGCTGTGAAAAAGAAAAGTTGAAATTAAATTTTATGTGCATTTGAAATATTTTCCCCCTAAAGACTGATAACATATACACCCCGGTAATGCAATTTTACTTACAAGCTATTACATCTACAGGTACAGCAGCGACTGTTGCTGTGAGAAAGTAAAGGTGAAATTAAATTTTATGTGCATGTTAAATGCATATTTTTTTCCTCAAGACTGGTAACATGTACACCACAGTAATGCAATTTTACTTACAAGTGGCTACATCTGCAGGTCCAGCAGTAGGAGAGACGGTTGCTGTGAGAAAGAAAAGACTAAATTAAATTTTATGTGCATGTTAAATGTTTATTTTTTTCCTCAAGACTGATAACATGCACACCCCGGTAATGCTATTTTACTTACAAGCTGTTACATCTGCGGGTTCAGCAGAGACTGTTGCTGTGAGAGAGAAAACGTGAAATTAAATTTTATGTGCATGTTAAATTGATATTTTTTTTCCTCAAGGCTGATAGCATGTGTGCAACAGTAATGCAAGTTTACTTACAAGTGGTTACATCTGCGGGTCCAGCAGTAGGAGAGACTGTTGCTGTGAAAAAGAAAAGTTGAAATTAAATTTTATATGCATTTGAAATATTTTCCCCCTAAAGACTGATAACATATACACCCCGGTAATGCTATTTTACTTACAAGCTGTTACATCTGCAGGTTCAGCAGTAGGAGAGGGTATTGCTGTGAGAGACAAAAGACTAAATTAAATTTTGTGTGTATTTTAAATGTATATTTTTTTCCCACCAAGACCCATAGCATATAAGCCAGAGTAATGCTGTATTACTTAATATAGAACAAACAGGTGAAATTAAATATTGTCTGCATTTTAACTATATAGTTTTCCTCTGAGACCTACAGCATTTCCTGTTTATAGGAAATCAGGGCTTAGATATAACAGTGACAGAGCCTAATTTGTCTGGGATACTTTGTAATTTAAGGGATAATGCTTGGGTTTGTTTTTTCCCATCCTTTAAATCCTGCTGGTTCAGCCTCTCTCCCCAGCCTTGCTTCTTCACTGAGTCAATGAGCCAGCAGTTGACTGATCTTGAGGTTTGTTAATTGACTTCAATCCTATCAATGTGATCAATTTGGAACAAACTCAAGCCCTGTTATTGGATTTTATGGCCTTGTGTCTGTACCTTACCTTCAGCCAGCGTGGAGAGGATTTCTGAGGCTGGGGTTGTCGCCTCTGATACGAGTGCAGCAGGTAACTTTTGTGGTTCTGAAGTGTTTTCAGAGGCTGTGAGAAAAGGGAGACATGTGGAAACAGGAGGGAAAGAGCACTCACATAAGGCTCTTGAATAATTTTTTCAATCAACTCTTGATGCTTTTCAATGCCTTCAGATTCCATGGTGTGGGTTCAAACCGTGCCCCATCCTCACAGCAGCCTCTGCCCACCTGGCTGGTGGCAGCAGCTCCGTGCCAGGGTAGCCAAATTCATAGACAAACATCAGCTGCACTGAGAGATGCTGATTTTGCAGCATATTTTGGCTTCTCCACTGAAGTCCTGCCCCAACCACGTTTTTCTGACACGCTGCACGTTGTGCAAGTGCCCTTTACCTGTCTGTGGTGTGTCTGGGGCTTCTGGTGTCCTGCTTTCCTCAGCGGGGTTGGTGGAAAAGAAGGCTGAAAGGGTGAGAAATTAAATGGCTGAAAGCAGAAATTAAAAGCTTAAGAGTGATCTCAAGAGCTTGTGACTTGATTTAGATATCAGGTTTAATTAAAACCTGATCTAGTAATATCCCTGATCTTTAGGGTCCCTTCCAACTCAAACCATTCCATGATTATCAATCTGCTGAATAACTGGAGAGGCTCATCCCCCAGCTAGGGGAAGTGAGTGCAAATGTCAGTCTGTGGTCCTTAATGTTTCCAGAGCTTTTATGAATTTTGGACACAGAGAATTACAATGATCTGGACAGTTTTTCTTTGCAAATTTGTGTGTTCTTTACAGGTACAACTCAGAGGATTTAATCAGTAAGTGAACATATCCCTGCCTGTCCTGACAGGTGGATATTTTTCAAGTGAAGATGTTGTCATGGGATTGTTCCTTCACAAAAGAGGAACTAAGGACAACTATATTGTCTGCTATGAGTATTTACAGATTTCCACGGTCTCATCTTAATTTGTCTGAAAACCCCAAATTAACAGAGTGTCTTCTTCAAAAAACACATGTGAAATGGCTGTTCTTACCTTTGTCAACTGTGGTTGGGATTTCAGGAGCTAATGTGGTCATTTCCTCTGTGACAGGAGAGGGTGCAGAAGACACATCTGTGGCCAGTCGAGGAAATACAAAACAGGGAGAGATTGGCAGCAGTTAGGAGTGAACATGTGAATGAAAGTCTCGATGAAGGTAAATAAATTTGGGCTTTATGAGACAATGAGTCATTGCACAGCCTTTTTATTTTTGATTACAAAAAATTGCTTTTACCCCATTTAATATTTATTAACAAAGGCAGTCAGTCTTTGTGTTGTTCCTGACTGCATTGCTTCACTCCTAGAGGTGCAATAATCCTTTGGAAAGGTGCAAAGGAGCCGTTTTGAGGGAGAATAAAACATGAGATTTTTCTCGTGCTTTGGGAGTGACTTCCAGCCCCCAAATGTGCCTCACCTTCCCTGTGGGATGCCACGGTCTCTGGAGCAGGAGGAGTCTCAGTCTGTGCTGGGGTTGAGCTGGGAGCAGGGGAGAATTCTGCAGAGACATTGCAAGGATCTGGGACATCGTTCCCACTTTGGGTTCCATGGGAAAGAAAGTTAAATCCCTGGACTTTAAGCTTTGGTCATGTGGCTCAGAACAGCATCTTCCAGTTCACTTCATTGTAAGTGAATTTGGGAGATTTGTGTTCCTCCTGCTTGCTTTAAACAAACCCCACCTGTTGCTCAAAATTTCCACACCTGACATTTGCAGCTTGTTTTTTAACCTTGCATTTGCCAGCAGGAGCCAGGGGTTCTGTGGTAGTTGTCACAGTTGCTACTGTGTTAAAACCTTAAGAAGAAATGGTTTTGGGAACCAGCTTTTCATTTCTGTGTTATATATAATAACATATACTCATGATTCTATGTAGTAGAAAACCACATTTTAGCACCTGCTCTTCTGTGTGTATTATGAAGAGCATAATTAACACCTAGAAATCCCAAGAGACATTAGTAGAGTCTGTACTTTAAGGTTTCCAGTGTATTATGATTATTTCAGCAGAAAAAAAGAATCAGAAACTTTGACCTGGAGTGTAAAGACTTGCCTCATGTTTTCAGTAATTATTAGTAGCTAAGTGGCAAATACAGTTTGTACTAGCAATGCAAAGAAATAATGAAAATATAAAGAAATAATATTGCAGTGGGTGAATAAATAGTAATTTGGAGCAATAATTTGTAATTCAGAGCGTGTGCCTTGGTAGAAAAGTGTCTGCCAAGGAGCTGTAACCACATGATTTTTTGAGTTAAAAATTAGGCTCTGAGCACTGAGGAGACTCTTTACAGAGCTAATTTTGGGACTTCTGTTCCAAAATCTCAGCCTTACCTGTTGGTGCAACTGTGGTTTGTGATGTATCTGTGAAAAGGAAAAAAAGCAAACGTTTACTTTATTGGGCAGTTATTTATATTACATATTTATAAGGAGAATTTTTTTGTTGTTGTTGTTTCCACTCACACATGCCTGGCTCACAACTGGATGGCCTCTATTTTCTCCTTACTCTTTGCCTTTTTTATCTTGGGGGTTGGCTGTAAGATGTTGACTAAAGTGCTCCTGAACTACCTGCTTTTCACTGTTTTCATACCCAGAGCTTGCTGTCCAATCCTTTTGCTCCTGAATCACTCAGACTTAAACAGAAGAAGCACCCCACCTTCACTTTTCAACCCTGGCCTAATTTCCAAGCTCTGCCCTGGTGTTTCTTGCATTTATGGTGAACAGCATAGGCCAAGGAAGTTTTTCCTTACTATTATATTTTTTATTTTCACTATTATTTATATCTTTACCTGAGCAGATGACACCAACATCCTCATTGAGCCCACGGTTGTGCTTGCCCCAGCCAGCAGTCCCAAAAGTGGGATTCAGCTCCTCTACACTGCACATCACCCAACTGGATAACTTTTCCACTGAGGCCAAAGTAAAACAGCCCCAGGACAGAGACAGTTTGGCCACAGTGAAATTGTCTGCACACAACTTTGGCACTGTTCATACTAAAATAATCATCACAGACCGTGCCCCATTTTCCATCACGATAAACTTCCACCCTCCCGGAGCACCAGTCCCCTCCAGATGCCAATCTCAGCTGTGGTTGTGGTGGAACTAAAGCAAAAGTTGACAGGTAAATCCCAATTTGTTTATTTGTAGCTAAACTCCTGGTGTGTAAATTGGAATCCCCGTGGCTCTGCTGCCTGATCTCCCTTGGGAAGGGATGGCTGTGCTGCTGAAGCACGGCTCACCCAGCGCTGGCTCAGGGAACTCTGCACGTCTGCCAGGTACTTTCACACTCACAGCACATCTCTTACCTTTGTTTTCAAATCTTGATTTAAACCAGTCGGTAATTTTTTTCCATAGTGAGTTTAGGTCGCTCTCTGGCTGGTCCCACCAGGCTCCATTTGCTGTGGCAGAGAAAGAAATGTATTAGCCCTGAAGTAATACATCAAACTCTTGTTTTGGGAAGAATTCAATACAGCCAGCCCTTAATCTCTCTGTGAAATCACCTCCTTTTCTAAGGGACTGGCAAGACTTTTTTCATGGTGACAAATAAAGCTCAAATTAAACCATTCAAACTAGCATGATTATAAGTTTGAAGGAACTTGTCATGCAGAGCATATTTCCACCTGGGTCTGGCAGACTGCTTTGTGTTTCTTTCCCCCTCTTTCTCTGCATTTTAAAATGCACAGTATAGAATAATTTTAATTAAAACCAGACTATTGGATGAAGAACATTTAGAAAACAACTTCCACAAGCTATTTCCCTCACGGAAAAGAAACAAAGGAATATTCTTAAGCCTTCTTCAGTCTGTAACCATCATCGGTTATATTTTGAAATATAGTATCTTAATATAATATTACATATATTATAAATATTGTATTATGTATTTTGAAATACACACATTTTGAAATAAAACCTATGGATTTGGACTGAATCTTTCACGTAGAAGACAAACTGTCAATTCTACGGTACAAAACTCATCAGCAATATTCAAGGAGAATCCTTGCCACAACTTCCCTGCAAGCCAACCTGTATTGGTAAATAATTCTGTAACATTTCAGAAATAATTCAGTAACGGTTCTATAAAATCAAGAATATTTCCAAGGCAGTACCTGGTTCGGTCAGGAGAGTGGTGCTCAGCAGAAGCAGCCAGGTGAGACGCACGTGAAGGTCCATGGTTGTTGGGGGTGGTCTGTTCTAGCCCAGCACAGCTGCAGAATTTATACCCAGTGGGTTCTGGTCTGCATCCAAGGCAGGTGCTGTGCAACCTGAGCCCTCTCCCTGAGCTTCCAGATCGATGCCAAGGAAGTGATTTAGTGAGGATTTTCCTTTCACAAGGAACATCCAGACATCCGGATGAGGAGATCCAGCTCAGGGAGTTGTTCCAGGCTGGCCACTGGGACCTTCCCAAACACTCCCCAGGCACCTTTGTGGCCCTGTGTTGATGGTGTGGCTGTTCCAGGAAGCAGTGATTTACTTTTGGAGATTAGGCTGTTTGGTAAGGATTCTCATGACACCCATTAAGACATTTTCCAATTTACAACCATATCAACCAGATTAATCACTGTGAGGATTGTGCCAAAAGATTGGCATCCTAAAAGTGTCAGGCAAGCCTCAAACAAATTCTCTTTGTTTGCCAAAATTACTCATGTAAGAAGCAGTTTTTCTTATTTTCCTGACTTCTCTTTAACCGGGGAGAAGATGTCTCAGATTTGCAGTTCTCTCTGACTTGCAGCCCCCAGAGCAATAAAAGAATCTCCAATCTTCTCCCTGGCATGAAGTGATGGTGTCAACACCACCATGGCCTCTGATATCCTGAAGGATGCCTCCAGCTCTGCCTCATTTTGTCCTGTCAGGGAGAAGGGGCTCAGCTACAGAGTAAAAAAAAACAAAGCTGAATTTTCTTAGCCAAATTAAAAATGAATGTAATTTTTTTTCTTTTCGTGAACGCTTTTCTTATTTTCATGGCACAGTACAGCTCTGTTTGGAGCCCTGATACAGGGATAGAAGGTGACATGGAAGGAACATGACTGAATGCAAAAATCTTTAGTAATTAAGAAGCATCAAGATTTGCTTTTTCAGCATTCTTTAGTCTCCTTTACAAAACAGGTAAGGACCCAAGGAGGTCATGCAGAGGGTAAATCCTGCGTGCCAAGAACCAGCAGTGATGACAGTAGGGCTTACCTTTGTGGTCTTGGAAGGGCAAAGGTGTTCCCCAGAACATCTTTAAAGAAATCTATCAAAATCTGCTCCTAGAAAACAAACAGGGTGTGTAGTGAAATAGCTTTGGGCTGGAAGTTCAGCGTTAATCTTTGTTCACAGAGTGAAGTTTTGCTGCACTGGCACATCTCTCCCTCCCTGAAAATAATTTTATTTAGTGTTATAATTTCTCTAAGTATCTGGGCCCAAAGGGGCTAAAAGCAGAAGGAAAATGCGGAGCTGTTCTGGTGGCTGCTGCCACGGGAGGGCAGCGGGACCCCGTCCTTGGGAAGCGAGCACCGGGCTGGGAAAAGATGCTCCAACACCACAGAGGTGCTGTGGCACCCATGAAAACACTCCACCTGAACAAATCCCTCTAAAAGTACACATATTTGTAAGGAATTCCACCAAAGTGTTTTGGAAGGAATAAGCTAGGCATGACTGCCTTTCTCCTGTATGTGTATTTATTTGTATTCCTCATTCCCTGGGGAAAAAGAAAAATCACTGATGTGTGTGAGCTCACAACTTTTTCCCATGTTATAGTGTCGGAATCTGAGGTATTGATGATTCTGAGATTGTAGAAAGTCTCTGTCTGTCAGCCCCTTGCCAAAGCAGAAGCCATAATTGGTCTGTGCTGGTTTCAAGGTTGTTTATTCTATTTATCTCTAACATGTTCTGCTGCCCTGCCGCAGCTCTGTCCTGCAGGGCAGCGTGTGGGGCTCTGCCCTCAGTGGGATGTTACAAACATTAAATACCACAAACTACCTGTGCTGGATTTACAATAACGTGCCAATATCTGTCACCTACGTTGGACAGTGTGTCCCCAGCCTGAACCAACAGAAAAATGCCAACACCACAGTGAAACATGGAGGGCATGAAGAAGGAGGAAAAGGACAAGACACACCAAATTTCCTCCATCTTGTCCCCTTTGAACCCCTTATCTAGAATCCTAAAATTTTACTTTTGCACCCATACCACACTTAATTATTACTTATATCAAACACTCAGAGCTTGTAATTCATCCTGTAAGATTGAAAACTCTTTTCCATGGACAGAGATCACAGACAGTGTCTCTGGGGGCTCTGTCCAGGGGGGTTCCTGACCCCTGCCAGGGTCCCAGACCTGCCAGGGCAGCCAGAGGGAACCTCTGGATTCCCACATTATAGCAATGTATTTGTCATTTCTTTCAGCATCATATGCACTCCTAAAAAGTTTTCTTATGTGGTAAAGAATGGTTTTTGCTGAACCCACTGTATTCCCAAGGATCTGGGGTGGGCCATGCCCAGTGTCTTGGTGTTGTGGAATGTTCCCAGTTCCAAACTCAGTTCTGTACCATCCCCTTCCCCAGTTCTGTTCCCTTTCTGGACACACTCCAGCCCCACCATGCCTTTGTTATCCTAAGGGACCCAAAGCTGACCCCAAATCTGAGGTGCCCCAGCAGTGCTGGCACAGGGGATGGGCACTGCCCTGGTCCTGCTGGCCACACCAGTGCTGAACAGGCCAGGTTTTCTCTCTGACAGCCTTTCCACTGGAGTCCGATAAGTTCTGAAATGAGAGGTGTTTTTGAGGAATGATAGATAAAAGGCAAATCCCAGCTGAAGTAAATCACATCCCAAATAACAAAACCAGCAAAGCTATTGCTTGTATTTATGGTGAATTTATTGTAAAGTGAAAACTTTAGGTATGAAGGCACTGTGTTTGGACAAAACTGAGTGCTGAGTGCCGGGTCCAGCTTCCCAGCCCCAGAGGAGATTTTCCCTGGGATAAGGATGCCACATCAGCCTCTGGAAGCCCCAGTGAGGGAAAATCTTTGTCAGGGGTGAAGGCAGTGCCCAAGTCCAGGGGTGCCAGTCACCTTGGCCCCACACATGGCAGGAGAAGTCATTCCATCCTGTTACCCAGCAAGGCTTTCTGTCAACACACCCTGCTTGTCTTGGCACCTGCTGCATTCCTGCAGCTTTTCCTGCTTTCCACTTTCATGTGGACAATGGTCTTAATGGAGAGCTTTCCTCAGCTCCCAGCAAATCCCTTTTACCTCAGCAGGCTCACATCAGTGCCAGTGACTTCTCCAGCACCCTTGGAGTTTGTCATCACAAACACAGGAGTGGCCTTGGACTGCCAGCAACTGAGCCGTCACTAGTGTTGCCTTTAAATTTAATCTATTTTTTTTAAATTTAATTTTTAAATCAGTGCAGTGAGACACATGGAGTTTGCAGTGTAGCTCACTGCCAGTGCAAAGAAGAAGAAAGATTCTGTAGGCTGCCAAAGTTATTTATTCCCAGCTGAGTAGTGGTTATGAAATTAGTCATAATGAAACAAATTACCTGTGTTAGACGAATGATGGTGGGTATTTGTTGATATATATACAATGAAGTATTTAAATTGATAGGGCAAAATCAAGCTTCAACTCATTGAGACAAGGGTGACCAAGACACGAGGTTAATAAAGCCAAAGCAGCACAGTGTCACCATGACTTCTTCATAATTATATTTTCTTTTCTCCTTGCATTATAGTATAACTTAAGGACCTTTGAGTTGAATAAGGAAGTACAAAAATTCTCTTATGGGTTTTTTTTTTTTGTGTGTGAAGTAAATCCAGATAACATATAATATTAAAAATGCTGTCTTATGCAACACCTTTCCTTTTTTAAGACTTGAAACTTTTAACAACCTGATCCAGTGGGGAGGTTTTTCATACTCAATAGGTCACATCCTTTCAGTACCATGGCAAATAAAATTTAAATGTAAGTTTCATATATTAAATCTCCTTAAATATTAAAAATATATAGTAAGTCTCACGAAAACTCATGTAAATCAGAATTGCTACTTTTACTGTGGTCAAAATACACTGTATTTTAAGCTTTTCCTCATGTATAAGCTACTGAAGAAACTAAATAAGGTGCAGATCAGTAATAATTTAAAGAGCAATTTTTTTATGGTAGGGAATTATTTTTTTCAAGACAGAAATGATTGAATAAATAGGAAATTGAAAGTGCCAGGCATTTCAGATGCCATAGAAGGTGCCAGAGAAGGAAACAGACAAAATATACATTTTAGCAATTAAAGTTTCTGTAAAATTAACAGTATTTTTCAAAGAGGTTCTTCACCCAGAGGGTGACTGGACACTGGAACAGCTCCTCTGGTTCAGCAGCAAACCTACCAGAGGTCAAGAAGTGCCTGGCCAACATCATAAATCAGGTGGTTTAATTGTAGG
Organism: Taeniopygia guttata; assembly: GCF_048771995.1. Taxonomy (NCBI): domain Eukaryota; kingdom Metazoa; phylum Chordata; class Aves; order Passeriformes; family Estrildidae; genus Taeniopygia; species Taeniopygia guttata. The sequence goes on along the minus strand of NC_133031.1, from coordinate 32,822,596 downwards.
TAGTCCTGTGAGGAGCAGGGATCTGGACTCAAACATCATGGATTGTTTCCAAATCAAGATATTCTATGATTTTACGACAACACTTCACTTTTTTTGTAAAACCTGTCTTGTTTCACAAAGTGTCCAACAACTGGATAATTAATTAAGAGTTGACTGTCCTTGCTAACAACTTGAAAAATCAGTGGAGAAGGAGCATTTGAACTTTTTTTTACCATCAGACAGACATTAAAAAAGTTGTCAAGGTTAAATTTGGGTAAGGACCAAGAAGGGCCAGAAGGTCCCAGCATATCCTTCAGAGGGATCTGACACAGCTCTGGTTCCTTTCTCTTGCTTTCTGTCCCTAACTGCAGAGGAGTTGTGACTCTAAACCTTTGCATTTGGTTTGTCCTGGTGATCTCGCTCAAATAAATGATCCTCAGGTGTTCAATAAAAGCTTTGTCGAGGTGAAATATGTGGGATTAGGACTTAAAATTCAGGAAAAGTCTCCTGTGTGAAAGTTTGTTGGTTCTGTGAGGGCAGAATGTGCCTCAGGATTGACTTTCTTGCTGAGCCTTGGTAGAGAGCAAATAGAGTTGGTTAAAGGAGGTGACTAAAAAAGTGAGGTAATAATATAACAAGATAGACTCTGAGTGACACTGCTTAAAATGCTCTAAAAGATTTTGAACCTTAGTTGGATGGAAGTTTGCCATGTCAAATATGGATTAAAAATAAAGAAAAGAGGGAAACACTGCACAGGACAGAGATTTGTTAACAATGTGGGTATTAAGAGAGGCATAATGCTGTGGAGAAATTTTATAGTTCAAGGGAGCACTTTTGAATTTGACAAAATTAAAAATTCACCGTGGCTCCTCTTGAGTAAGCAATGGTATTGCCTTGCACACAAGGAAATGGCACTGGAATCAGGGTGGCTGTCACACTTCCCTCCACAGCACCCCTTGTGAGAACACTCCCACAGGTATTTCTCACTCCCCCTGCACTGCACGTCATCCATGGCAATTCTTCTTGGGCTGTGAGCAAAAGTCACATCTCCCAAAGGTGATGCAGCATGTCCACAAACCTGCTGGTTGCAGACAGCTGCTTTATCACTTTAATCCAGAAATCAACACAAATGTTCCTCTATTGTAAATTCAGGCAAACCCAATGGGAAGAAATGGCAATGTCTGACTCAATTCAGAAGGCTGAATGATTTCTTTATTACAACTATGCTAAAATATATTAATATACTGTATAAAAGGAAGATATTAAAACTACATACTACTTTCTCTGACTCTAACCCTCACACAACTCGTGACACTCTCTGAGAGCCCAGCCCCAGGTGGGTTGGATTGGCCATCAGGCTCAAACAATCCTCACCAGAATCCAACCCAGCAATCACCCCAGGTAAACAATTCTCCAAACACATTCCACATAGGAAAACCAAGGAGCAGAAATAGAAATTGTTTTCTCTTTCATTTCTCTCTGTGCACCTCTATGAAAAATCCTGAGAAGGAGAGCAACGTGCTTGCCACATTCCCCCAGGCTCTTTTGCAAAATATTTCAGCCTGCCCTTAGCACTGGTTCCACCCATTCACCACCGTCACTGACATTTATTTGAAAGACAAAAGAGAATTTCCCTGAACCCGGATGTTTCATGGAAAGACAGAACCAGAGATTTATGCAAGTTGGTTTATGCTGCTTGAAGCAGGTTCTTCTATAAAAGCATTGAATACCTCCAGTGTTTTGCTCTGTACAAATTCAGTTCTGAAACATCAGAGCATGATTTTAAATGCAATTACACAAATGTAATAAGTTTATCTCTTTCTTCAGATCCTGTGCCAGCAGTGAATGAAAAAAATCTGTCACTTCTAGGTGGAATTTGAGTCACTGCAGTGACAGCTACATCTAAGCAAGGAAATGGGGTATTGCACATGGTGCTGAAACAAGAAGAAGCAGATTAGTACACCTTGTTCCAGGACTATTACACAGGTCTACAACAGAAGTCAGACCAGTGTTGAAGTGCATTTGTTTATAGGGGAAAATATGAATTTGTAAAGTGTTAGTAGTAAAAAGGTTGTATAAATGAAACAATGTGGTCACTAAAATAAAAATCCAAGTCAAACCAAAGTAAAACTAAAGGAATTTATCTGATAGGGTTTGATACTACAGAGGAAATGTTGCTGGAAGGCAAGAAACTGAAAGAGCAACAATAGCTAATGTAGTATTTAATTGTGTGGAGATACTTTCAATTTCTAAATTTTTTTGCAAGAGTTCCTTTCTAATACTTCATTGTTTGAGTACCTTAATAATTGTTGGAAGCCCTTCTCTTTTGTGGGAGTGGTGGTTAATCCCCCCTTGAATATCCCACGGCAGCCACTGGCCCAAGAGGAGGCAGGGAGATAACATTCACAGGGCAATGGCCTGCCTTATCTGCAGTAAACAAAATGCTATTTTTTCTCAAAATGCAACGCCAGGAACCTCTCAAGACTGTCCAAATTCTAGCCTATGTTTTAAACAGTTAATTTCCAGCTTGCTTTCTGTCAGCCCAGCTGTGACACCGCTGATTTTGGGCAGAACATCATGGGATGGGATGAATCCTTGGGGTGCTTGCAGGGAGCAGCCCTCTTGTCTTCCCCAGCAATGCATTCCTCAGGGAAATCCAGTCAGCTTCTGGAACAAAGAGGGTTTGTCTCAGGCTGGCAAGGCTCAGATCAAGTGTTTACTCTGTGCTCACAGTGCTGCTCTCAAAGGGAATCTGAAGCAGCAGGTTCTGGCCACTCTTCTGCAGCTGGAGCTACAGAATTTGGATTTCTGAGCCTGAACTGGGGATATCAGCATCCAGCATTTGGGATAGAAGCCTGGCTTTGCCAAACAGAGTCATAGAATTGCTGAGGCTGGAAAAGACACAATTTTGTGGGGGGCACATGAACACAACTCAATTTTCATTGTATCTCGTACAACAAAGCCCTGCTTGAATCCAGGCTCAGCAATCAAAGGTGGTAACTAATGACAAATGCTTCCAAAACATCTGAGCATCATTAGTCAGTCACTGGGAGGAAATAGAGAATCCACCTCTCTGAAATTATGTGAAAAATGCAGGAAAAAAAGTGACAGTCATTCAGACTTGGCAGGCTCTTTAGAACAGAAGCAGTACAATTAATGTCTACATTACACCCTGTGACTAATCCACTTATTTCAGAAAAAAAGGAAAGATAAAATTTGGTTGGATGAGTACCAGGTGATTCAGAGTTAAAGAGGTGCTCCAAGTGTTATTCTAGGAAATTGGAACAACTCTCACTCCAGTGACACAGCCAGGTCACTGCTGAGTTTCCCCAGCCAGGAGAGGTTTCATTAAAATAGACTTCTTGTGCCCTGAGTCTGAGAGAGAAGATCTCCTAACAGCCACAAGCTGCTGTGTGAATTTTAGTGTCTCCTTAGGTTTTGCCATCTAGATAAAAACAGCCAAAAATTAAAAAAAAACCAAACAAACAAACAAACAAAACAAAACAAAACAAAACAAAACAAAACAAAAAGATAGGGAGATTCTAGTGCAATCCTGTTTAAAAAGCTTGGTTGTGGCTTGCTGAGTCTGATGGAGTTAACTGAGAAAATAAAATAATCAGTTGAATGAAATGACCTCCAGAGTATATTCCTTTAGTTATATAGTTGGAATTTGGTGCAAGCAGTGGGGCTTGGGCATTAAATGACCCCTGAGCCAGAACTGGGAGCAGAATGTTGTGCTCAGCTGCTGAATTCAGCTTGATGTCAATGAATATTTGTGAGATTCATGGGAAAGCATGGGGAGAAAGTAATGAAAAACAGAAAAATTGTGTTTTTTACCCCACACCCTGCAAACCCTCATTGGCTTTTTGAAATCTCAATCTACATGAGGATTTATTATTAACAAATAAAAACAAAATATAATTTACTTGCTGGGTATGAGATGCAGAAACAAAACCATATTTATTTATACCCAGTTATAAATATTTTTGTGGCGGGTTCCTGGGAAGGAAGACTACAGAGCTGAACGATCTGCTCCATACTCCAAAATTAGAATAGAAGGATAAACAGGACAGGAAATCCAGCATACAAACAAGAAAACAAGGACTTTGTTTCTGAGCTTTGTTTCTACCCCAGTTCTGACCAAAGAGGTGCCTTGGTAGCACTGGGAACAGCATGAAGTCAGAAACCCATAGAACCCATGCAATTATTAACTAAAAATATACGTGTATTTTAAAACAAATTGCTTTTGATCCTTTCTCTTCCCATTAAAGAAACCTTCAGGAGAGTTTCTCAGGGATGTGCAGTTTTGTCAGAGTTCTGAGCACTTTCAGCTGTTTGCTCATTTCCCTCTCCCAGTGAGATGGGGGAGAGAACAGGGGAAAAATAAAATAAAATAAAATAAAATAAAATAAAATAAAATAAAATAAAATAAAATAAAATAAAATAAAATAAAATAAAATAAAATAAAATAAAATAAAATAAAATAAAATAAAATAAAATAAAATAAAATAAAATAAAATAAAATAAAATAAAATAAAATAAAATAAAATAAAATGTCTGGAGCCCCCCAGGCTCCTCCCTGGCAGGGCAGCAGGAGGAGCTGACAAATCCTTGACTGAGTGTGAGAGTTGCCCAGAACCACCAGTGTGTTCTCAACATTATTCTCATCTTAAATCTGAATGGGGCACAGTACCAGCTGCTAGGTAGAAAATTAACCACCCCAGCCAGAACCAGTGCAGGGTGTGATTCTGTCATTGGGTTGACACTTCTAAGGGATTTTCTTGTGATGCTGCAAACAAAATATTTCGTATTGTTGCTGAGATGATCAGTTGAGTTCTGAGTGAACCAGCACATGGTTGGGTCGTGTCACACCAGGAGGAAATAAAATAACCCAATACCAAAGTCAGACAGTTGTTCAAAGAAAAAATCTGCCAAGTGATGGTTGGTGTGTCTTGTCTGAGGGCAGAGGAGGTGATAAAAATAAGCAGCCACAAAACTGCACATCCCTGAGAAACTCTCCTGAAGGTTTCTTTAATGGGAAGAGAAGGGATCAAAAGCAATTTGATATAAAATACACGTATATTTTTTAAAAGACAGCTCATTTAAAAAGAGCAAAGGAAGTGTTCTTCATGTGCTCCTGGTTCTTGCCACCCTTGTGTTTGCAGGCACCAGCCTTCACTGGGAGATTGGCATAACCCTGAGCCCCTACAAACCAAACAAAAAACCAAAACAAAAGGCCAAATAAACAATTTTAGCTTACATTTTGGCTTTAATTCTTTGTATTTTTTAACTAGGACATGAAAGGCAAGAAATCCCAGGTCTTGCTTTTCATGTTTTCATGCACCAGTGATAAATGTTTATGTGGCATTTGGCTGTTTGCATTGCCAGCATATTTCAGTCTGATTTAAAAATGTGCACAAGACATTCTGAATGGCTGGGTAAGTCCTGAGAAACCAAACTCCTCAAAGCCACAAAACATCCAACCATGGAGGGAAAAAAACATTAAATAGTTTTGTGATCAGCAACCAAAAGTAATAAAATTTGAACAAAACTCTTCTTTCTGGAAAGCAAATATGAAATGTCTTTCACCTCTTGACTGACACTTGGGTGAGAGCTGAAAAGTCTCCTGGCTGAGATTCAATCTCTTGGATCATATTTGGGGTTTTGCCTGGTTTAGGCTGTATGTTAATGGAAAGGCTAAAAATTTATATAACCAGACTTTAGAATAGATTGTATGTTTCAGACTTAAAGACTGCAAACAAAACATCTTTAACAGCTCAGCATACTTTGAATTTAGATTTATTCAATCTGGAGAAGTTAAAACTTTATGGAATAAGAGTTAATCAATGCTCAAAATAATTAGAATATTGTATAGCCACAAATCCAGTTGCTGTAGTAAGATCAATCTTTACATTTCCTTTCCAGAGATGATTCATTCTCACCAAATTAAATCTTCATTCCTTTCAATAAACCTTGAAGTATTTCTTGATGACTCTCTCGCATATTCACTCCAGCTCACAGAATTTTGAGGCATTAGATAAATGGTTTTTGAGTGCTGTGAGTGGAGAATTAAAGAGGAGAAAAATGATAGAATAATTGTGCTGAAAAAGTTGCAGCATGAAAGTTGAAATTATTTCTTAATCCTTTAAGAGGTGTTAGGATTACAAAGCTGTTCTAAGGCATTGTAGCAGAATTTATTGAAGATAAAGATATCACAGCTTCCCACAAATGGCACATGTGAGGCTGCCATCAGTGAAACATTTTGGTGGCTCATAATGTGTAAGGTTTGCCCTGCATTCATCCAGTGAGTGATGCTGACCTTTGCTCTGACATTATCCCATGTGAAAGCAGCTCCTTCAGTGCCAGCCTTGCAGGAAAACCATCAAGAACTGACAGGAGGGTGACAGCACCAAGCACTGGTGCAAGGGAATTGTCAGCAGCAGGGCGAAGATATTTAAATATTTATTTTAAGATAAATTTTATATTAATATATCTAGAAGTTCCCTGTGTAGTGTTTCAGAAGCAGGGGCTCAGACCATCACTTGGAATTTTTAATCAAACAGACAGCACTCTTCAACACAGTAAAACAATAGTATTTTAAGCACAGAAACATCAATTTTAGAGACAAAATAGATTTATTGCTTTGTAAACCTTCCTTCCTTTGATTATAAATTACACTGCTCACAAAACAGATTAATTTCACTTGGAAATATCTGCATTTTATAAATAAGCACAGACCCATCATTGTTTAAAAGAGAAATATAGCACTAAAAGCAATACTCAGAGCAACTAGAATATTGTATAGGCACAATTCTGGTTGCTAGAAGAGCTCAGCCCTATAAGTGAAAGTTCCTGGGGTTTGATCTCAGCATATTGAAGGTCAAGGCACAGAGTTAAAGTGTTAAAGGGATGGCTCCCAGATCAAAGTCAGAAATAAGCAAACTCACAGATTCATTGCTCTCAACTATTTGGACAGGCTTCATATTAGCAGGGATGACAACTCAACTAAATAAATTTCATAAGCAGAAAACAGCTGAGGGAATGAAATATTTCTCAAGAAATCTGGGAGTTTGCTCCCAGCTGGCTGCCATGGAATCAATGGGATCCTTTAGGTTAGAAAAGACCTTTAAGGTTATTGAGCCCTACCATTAAATTAGCACAGATAAATCCACCAATAAACCATATCCTCAAGTGCCACCAAATTCACAATCAGACTGGAGCTAATTAGCACAACTCAAGGAGTTATAAAAAGGATTACAGGGAACTCTCCTTTGGGACAGCCTGGGAAGTTACACTTTTTAAAAATGTGGGTGAAAGCAGAAGCTTGCAAGGTGTGGATCTCTTCCTTTTTATGGCAAAGTCGGCAAATGCAGATTTCAGCGACAGGCGACAGAGCTGTGGCTTTTCTTGAAGCCCGTTGGCCATCCTAGAGCAAACGTGAGAGAAATTTATTCGGCTTTCCCAGTGGTCCCACTGGGAGCATCCCCTCCTCGGAGCTGAAGGGGTCCAAGCACCACATCCACGTGTTCCTCAGCAGGGCTGGTGTCTCTCTTGGCCCTGGAGCTGCAGCCCCGGTAGCAGCGGGAGGAGAAGTCCCCGAGCCTGCAGACCAGCATCCGGCACTTCAGGTACACGGACGGGTGCCGGCTCATGAACTCAAAGGCGTTAAACTTGAACCGAGCAAAGTGGCTGGAAGGGGAGTAGAACGTGGCATAGGAAGAATCTCTAGGACACCTAGAAAGGAGCAAAAAAAATAGGGAATTAGTCTTCATGGATGCGCACATGCACATTCCTGCAAAATTAAAACTCAGGTTATTTGATTTATTATTATGAATTCCTGCGAAATTCAGATAAAAATTATTTATAGCATAGTCAGGTACTAGGAAAGCAGTGGGATAAAAATGTAACTTTCATAGCACAGTATGCACTTTAAAAATACAGATTTTTTTTAAAGTACTATGAAGCAGCTGGAGTGTTGGCAATTCTTCCTTTCCCAAGAGAAGGATACTTTAAGTGATGAAGAGGGAACAAACTCTAACAAACAGATTGTTAGTAATATCAGTGTTATACAAGGCATAAAAATTAGTCTAATGTTTGACCTGGTTTTACTGAAATATTTAACTCCTAGGATGACAATTCCCACTGCAGTTTTTTTGTATTTTGTTCACAGGACAAAGATGGAGTAAGTGAAATGAACTGATAGTAAGGTCTAAATATAATTTCTTATTCCCAGGCTCATATTGTAAAAATACAAAATCAAAGACCAATTTTCACGGTCTGTTGATAACGAGTTCTAACCCCATCCAGATTGGCTGTATTATTTAAAACAAATGTGGATGACAGGTGTGCTTCTAGCTTTGAAGAACGCTCTTACCCATTCCTGACTAAATAATAGGCCAGCGTGTTAAAATCACGAGGATCAGGCGATGCCACACACGTGTCCACAGCCACCTTCAGGTTTGGGTCCGAGCTGTGAAGACAGGCTTGGAGGTAGAGGTTTTGGTTGAGGTCGATGTAGTAGGGAGAGCTGCGCACTTGCTGCAGGAACGCTGCGGAATCGTAGAAGGTGATGTTCATGTCGTATCTTCCAAACTGGTACTCGTTCACATCCACGGTGTCCTCAGCAGCGTACATCACCTGCTGCCAGCTCTTCCTCAGCATTTTGCAGCTGACGTGCAAATTGATGTTCTTTTTCCTCTTGATTATGTACCCGGAAGATGTGACCCTGATGGTGTTGGAGTAGTTGATTGTGTCGCTGTTCTCCTGTTTAACGACACAATTTAAAATCAGGAATCGCGCTTTTGTCACGTTCCATCTAAGTTCTAAGTCTAGCCAAGCTTAGATATGCAACTGAGTGCCCAAAACAGGGAGTGTACCTCTTGTGTTGTCCCACAGCTGTTGTACGGAATGTTGAATACAACTTCCCGTGACGTGACTGTCGGTCTGCAGCGACTGTCGTCCAGGGTGACGCTCTGTGCTGAGTAGCCCTGAGACTGGAGGTAGTCTCTGCTGACCACTATGTGCATGTAGTCTGGCAAGCATTGAATGGCTGATAGAAGAGGAATTTAGTAATGATTAGAGGCAGGTTTTTTTCTGAATTTAGAAGTCAGGCAGTTCCCACCCCAACCCACTGTATTTCATGCATGTCATTCAGTTTCCACAATATTTAAATTTACACATATATTTATTCTTCAAAGAAAAGCAATAAATAGGCTTGTCTGTTGAGAAACACTGGCCAGGAACTTACTGGTGTTGTGACCTGCTGGGATGGAAGAGTAGTGAGCCTGAAAACCTCTGAAGGAGTTTCTGGAATCACTGTGGAAGCGAACAGTCATCATGTTTGAAGAGGACACATACGTGGGAAAGGAACCAGAACAGAATCTCCCAAGAAGAGGGGAAGAATGGAGAGGTCCATCATAGACTTCAATGTAGTCATGCTGGCACGTCCCGCTTTGCATCCTGGTAGAAAAACATCAGCACCTTGTCAAATCCATTTCAGAAGAAAACTTCAGAAACTCTGATTTCACTGCCTAAGATGTGATAAGGCCTTTCAGCATTTCAAGTTTTCTCATCACAAATTTAATTTGGTCTTTACGAAGCTTTAGCAGAAAATGGTAAGTAAAAAATGCAACATCCATCCAGATTTTGATCTGGCCTTCCAACTGTGGATGCTATTGGAAGTATCTTTAAAATTGGGAAGGTTGGTTGTTTCAGATAAGATTTCAAACTTCTCAGGTAAGTTTTGACTTTGATATTTGTCCAGGGAATCAATGTTTTACTTACACAATATCTCTAAATGTGAGCGTTACACGGAAATTGTTCTCTACTTGTATTTCCCACACACAGTCAGCATCGTTTGGATAATTTCCAGGATAGTTGGGACTCTGCAGCACCCCAGAGGAATCTGAGACTGAGCCACCACAAAAATAAGATGCTGCAAAAGAAAATGGGAAAGAATTTACTTACAAAAGTGTACTTGAGCTGTATGTGCCTCATCCATAGCTGTGGAAAAGCAGGTCCCCCTGCTGACTGCAGGTGGTAGACTATAGGAGCTGAATCAAAACTAATATTTGTTTTTGCTTTAGGTTTGCTTTCATGCTGGATTTGGAATTCCTTCAGTGGTAGATTTCCATCCATGGTGTCAGGCTACCCTCTTCAGGATGGGCTGGTAATACCTGGATGCTTTCTGCCCCTTTTTAGAGTTGAGGTCAATTCTGGGAGGTGTCATGACAGTTGAAATGGAAGCACCTTCCTCAACAGACAGTCTCTCAGCAGTTACTCTGCTGCTTCTCTTTATTCACTAAGGTCTTTGGAGGGTAAATAAGTTGCAAGTTTTCTAGAAAACTGCAGTTTTCTGGTCTCAGAGTGAAATAAGCACTTCAGGCTGCTGCAAAAAGTCCTAAGTACAAACATAGCTGCAAAAAGCTTTGGTGTTCCTGCCAGCATGAATGACATAATTTTTGTCACAGATAATCGTAGAAGCGTCTTTCTAGGAAGGTGAGCACAACCTCAGAATATAAATGCTACAAGATGAAAATCCATTTTATGTTCTGCTTGAAAAAGATCACTCACACTTGCAACGATATTGTCAGAGAGACAAAAGACAATTTTACAGAAATGTGCAACAGGGAGACAGACAGACCACAAATTACCAAGGTAGAAGAGCCACAGCATTACCTGGTGGAAGTGTTGAGGAGGCCACTGGAGCTGTGGGAGTGAACGAAGAAGAGACATGTGAGAAGTGCAGTTCATGAGAAAGGAACAGGGCCTGAACATGGCCTCACCTGGAGGCACAGAGTGATAAAATGGGGACCACAGGAAGGCAGAGAAGTAGAAACAGGAGACAAGGCACAAAGGGCCATCAGCTCCATAGGACACCCAGTTGCCTCCATGACAAATGATAATATCCTCATTTCTTCTGATCCTGTGCCAAATCCCAGAGTACGTCTAGAGCACAGCTCTGGTATGACAAAAGCAGGAATTGAAGGAATGAAGACAGATTGATCCCTGGGCATGATGCTGCTGGTTGCAGTGGGAGGCAGTCCCTCTGCAAAAAGTTCCATGAAACCAGCAATGACTGCAGAGTTCCTGCTCTCAAAGCACAGCTGCCCAATTTGCCAACTCCTCCCCATGCTCTGTTTGCATCCTCAGTTTAGGTTGTGGTGGCCCAACTGAAGAGGCTGAGGGCTGGGAGGCTGCCTGCAGTGCAATGAGCTCTGCTGAGGGAGATCAGCACCAATGGGGAGAGCAGTGAGTGAGAGTGGGCAGGGTTACCTGATGTGCTGCTCTGTGCTGAGGTAGGTGTTGTGGTGGTGGGGATCAGCAGTGCTGTGCTGGGCACCTGGGACGTGGCAGGGGCTGCTGCTGAGGTGGTCGTTTCCAGAGGGGTGGATGTCTCTGTTAGGGAGGTGATCAGTTCAATGTCAATGGCCATGCAAAGCAGAGCTGGGGGCCTAATGCCAGGAGAGAGGGTGGAGCTCTTTCCTTCCTCTCCCCAATCCTGGCACCAGCCTGACCTGTTCCCAGTCCTACATCATCCTCCTCAAAGAACAATCCCTCATTCCACTGCTTTGCCCCATCAGTGGATGGCAACAGCAGAAATTCTGGAGGGCCTTCTGTCCCCTGTCTGTGCAAGAATGAGGATTTTGGATGCCATGGGCTTGAGTCCCAGGCATCAGAAGACCCAGCCTCACCTCTGCCCTGGCCCGACCCAAAACACTCTTAGAACGATATGCAAATGCCAGTGTTCCCTTGAGGCCACCCACCTGCACAGATGACACTGGCATCCTCACTGTGCATGCAGTTGTGCATGCCCCAGCCGTTGTGCCGGCACATCCGGAGGGAGGGCTCGTCCCCACGACACTGCACGTCGTCCAGGAAGATGCGGCCCGAGCCCAGGCCAAAGCGAGCGTTCTGTGGGGCTTCTATGGGCTGGCCACAGCCCAGCTGGCGGCACACCACCTGGGCATCCTGCAGGTCCCACTGGTCGTCACACACCGTCCCCCACGAGCTGCCGTCGTACAGCTCCACGCGGCCCTCGCAGCCGTTCCTGCCGCCCGACAGCCGCACGCTGGGCCCTGGCACACGGCACAAGGCAGGGACTGGGGTCACTCCAAGTCAGAATCCACAGTCCCCACCACCTCCCCTACTGTTTTAGAGGTTTGGCCCCAATGACCATGATCTCTGGTGGTGCAGACCCAGAAGACTCAAAGAGGTCAGTGGCTGAGGAAAGAGCCCGGCTATGCAGATGTCACTTGTGCTCTGTCCAGTGAGATGCAGGATTTGCCTGGGGACAGAGTTGCTCAAGACCCTACCTCACGTGCAGAAAAGCCCTTTGCTAACCTTGCACATGGGCCATTCACTGGGGGGACACTCATGCAACCTGGTGATTTCAGGGGAATAGGGGAACTGCAGCCTTACACCAACCAGGATCAGACCCATTGAACTCATTTGTCTTATCGTGTCACCTTGGGGCTGGCTTTAAAAGCAGGCCTAAGCTGGGTGAGCTGGACTTACCTGTTGGTAGTGGCTGTTGAGGAGGAGGGTTTGGCTGTGTGGCTGCAAGAAAGAACAGAGAGTGGACAAATGGTCAGTGAATGCAGCCGGATTGTATGAATGGATTGACTTGAGCATGGACATGGACATGGACATGGAAATGGAAATGGATATGAAAATCCAGAATGTAGGAAGGAAATAGGAAGATAGCTTGGAGTTGTGCCCAGACTTTCCCCCATCCAGATACCAGCTTGATGTGCTCCTAGTCCTGCTGCATCTTTCCCACTCTACAGTCTCTCAATCTGCTTTTGCCACCTTGTCACTCAGCCCCAGCTCTGCGAAGTGACATCAGCGTGTTGGCCTTAAGTGGAGGAAGCCAAAACCCTTCAGATGGACTCTGCTGGCCACCCACCTGCACAGATGACACTGGCATCCTCACTGTGCCCGCAGTTGTGCACGCCCCAGCCGTTGTGCCGGCACATCCGGAGGGAGGGCTCGTCCCCGCGGCACTGCACGTCGTCCAGGAAGATGCGGCCGGAGCCCAGGCCAAAGCGAGCGTTCTGTGGGGCTTCTATGGGCTGGCCACAGCCCAGCTGGCGGCACACCACCTGGGCATCCTGCAGGTCCCACTGGTCGTCACACACCGTCCCCCACGAGCTGCCGTCGTACAGCTCCACGCGGCCCTCGCAGCCGTTCCTGCCGCCCGACAGCCGCACGCTGGGCCCTGGCACATGGCACAAGGCAGGGACTGGGGTCAGTCCGAGTCAGAATCTAAAGTCTCCACCACCTCCCCTACTATTTTAGAGGTTTGGTCCCAGTGATCATGATTTGTGGTGGTGCAGACCCAGGATACTAGGAGAGAGCATTGGCTGAGGAAAGACTCTGGATGTGGAGGTGTCACATGTGCCCTGTCCAGGGAGCTGCTGGATCTGCCTGGCAACAGAGGTGCTCAAGAGCCAGGCTTGTGCCGAAAAGCCCTTTGTTAGCCTTGCGTGTGACCCATTCACTGAGGTGGACATTCATGCAGCCTGGAGATGTCAGGGGAATAGGGGAACTGCAGCCTTACACTGTCCAGGATCAGACTCATTGAACTCACTTCTTCTCTTATTGTGTCACCTTGGGGCTGGCTTTAAAAGCAGGCCTAATTTGGGCAAATTGGACTTACCTGTTGATAGTGGCTGTTGAGGAGGAGGAGTTGGCTGTGTGGCTGTAAGAAAGAACAGAGAGTGAACAAATGGTCAGTGAATGCAGCTGGATTGTATCAATGGGTTGACTTGGGCATGGACATGGACATGGACATGGACATGAATAAGGAAATGGACATGAAAATCCAGGCTGCAGGATGAAAAGGGGAAGAGAGTTTGGAGTTGTGTCCAGACTTTCCCCCATCCAGACACCAGCCTGATGTGCTCCTAGTCCTGCTGCCTCTTTCCCACTCTACAATCTCTCAATCTGCTTTCTGCTACCTTGCCACTCAACCCCAGCTCTGCCAAGACACATCAGCGTGTCGGCCTTAAGTGGAGGAATCCAAAACCCTTCAGATGGACTCTGATGGCCACCCACCTGCACAGATGACACTGGCATCCTCACTGTGCATGCAGTTGTGCACGCCCCAGCCGTTGTGCCGGCACATCCGGAGGGAGGGCTCGTCCCCGCGGCACTGCACGTCATCCAGGAAGATGCGGCCGGAGCCCAGGCCAAAGCGAGCGTTCTGTGGGGCTTCTATGGGCTGGCCACAGCCCAGCTGGCGGCACACCACCTGGGCATCCTGCAGGTCCCACTGGTCGTCACACACCGTCCCCCACGAGCTGCCGTCGTACAGCTCCACGCGGCCCTCGCAGCCGTTCCTGCCGCCCGACAGCCGCACGCTGGGCCCTGGCACATGGAACAAGGCAGGGACTGGGGTCACTCCAAGTCAGAATCCACAGTCCCCACCACTTCCCCTACTGTTTTGGAGGTTTTGTCCCAGTAATCATGATCTGTGGTGGTGCAGACTCAGGAGACTAGGAGAGGGCATTGGCTGAGGAAAGACTCTAGGTATGGAGATGTGACATGTGCCCTGGCCAGGGACCTGCTGGACCTGCCTGTTTACAGAGGTGCTCAACATCCTGGCTCATGTGCAGAAAAGCCCTTTGCAAACCTTGCACATGGGCCATTCACTGGGGGGACACTCATGCTTGGAAATGTCAGGGGAATAGGGGGACTGCAACCTTACACCAACCAGGATCAGACTCATTGAACTCACTTCTTTTATCGTGCCACCTTGGGGCTGGCTTTAAAAACAGACCTTATCTGGGTGAGCTGGACTTACCTGTTGTGAGTGGCTGTTGAGGAGGAGGGGTTGGCTGGGTGGCTGCAACAAAGAACACGGAATGAACAAATGGTCAGTGAATGCAGCAGGATTGTAACAATAGATTGACAAGGACATGGACATAAATTTGGACACGGACAAGGACAGGGATGCAGATGAGGACATAGACATGAAAATCTAGGCTGTAAGATGGAAAGAGGAAAGAGCTCAGAGTTCTGTCCACCCTTTCCCCAATCGGGACACCAGCCTGATGTGTTCCCAGTCCTGCTCCATCTTTCCCACTATCCAATCTCTCAATCTGCTTTCTGCTACCTTGAGGTGCTCCCCCAGCTCTGCCAAGTGACTTCAGCATGCCGGCCTTTAGTGAAAGAAGCGAAAACCCTTCAGATGGACTCTGCTGGCCACCCACCTGCACAGATGACACTGGCATCCTCACTGTGCCCGCAGTTGTGCATGCCCCAGCCGTTGTGCCGGCACATCCGGAGGGAGGGCTCGTCCCCGCGGCACTGCACGTCGTCCAGGAAGATGCGGCCGGAGCCCAGGCCAAAGCGAGCGTTCTGTGGGGCTTCTATGGGCTGGCCACAGCCCAGCTGGCGGCACACCACCTGGGCATCCTGCAGGTCCCACTGGTCATCACACACCGTCCCCCACGAGCTGCCGTCGTACAGCTCCACGCGGCCCTCGCAGCCGTTCCTGCCGCCCGACAGCCGCACGCTGGGCCCTGGCACACGGCACAAAGCAGGGTTTGGGGTCACTCCGAGTCAGAATCCACAGTCCCCACCACTTCCCCTACTGTTTTGGAGGTTTGGTCCCAGTGATCATGATCTGTGGTCTTGCAGACCCAGAAGACTCAAAGAGGGCACTGGCTGAGGAAAGAGCCTGGCTATGCAGATGTCACTTGTGCTCTGTCCAGGGAGCTGCAGGATCTGCCTGGGGACAGAGTTGCTCAAGACCCTACCTCACGTGCAGAAAAGCCCTTTGCTAACCTTGAACTGTTGAATTGTGTTATAAGGCATTGAACATGGCCCATTCACTGAGGGGGACACTCATGCAACCTGGTGATTTCAGGGGAATAGGGGAACTGCAGCCTTACACCAACCAGGATCAGACTCATTGAACTAATTTCTCTTATTGTGTCACCTTGGGGCTGGCTTTAAAAGCAGGCCTTATCTGGGTGAGCTGGACTTACCTGTTGGTAGTGGCTGTTGAGGAGGAGGGGTTGGCTGTGTGGCTGCAAGAAAGAACAGAGAGCGAACAAATGGTCAGTGAATGCAGCCGGATTGTATCAATGGATTGACATGGACATGGACATGGACATGAAAATCCAGGCTGTAGGAAGGAAATAGGAAGATAGCTTGGAGTTGTTCCCAGACTTTCCCCCATCCAGACATCAGACTGATGTGCTCCTAATCCTGCTCCATCTTTCCCACTCTACAATCTCTCAGTCTTCTTTTTCCCACCTTGCCACTCAGCCCCAGCTCTGCCAAGACACATTAGTGTGTCGGTCTTAAGTGGAGGAAGACAAAACCCTTCAGATCGACTCTGCTGGCCACCCACCTGCACAGATGACACTGGCATCCTCACTGTGCATGCAGTTGTGCATGCCCCAGCCGTTGTGCCGGCACATCCGGAGGGAGGGCTCGTCCCCGCGGCACTGCACGTCGTCCAGGAAGATGCGGCCCGAGCCCAGGCCAAAGCGAGCATTCTGTGGGGCTTCTATGGGCTGGCCACAGCCCAGCTGGCGGCACACCACCTGGGCATCCTGCAGGTCCCACTGGTCGTCACACACCGTCCCCCACGAGCTGCCGTCGTACAGCTCCACGCGGCCCTCGCAGCCGTTCCTGCCGCCCGACAGCCGCACGCTGGGCCCTGGCACATGGCACACGGCAGGGACTGGGGTCACTCCAAGTCAGAATCCACAGTCCCCACCACCTCCCCTACTATTTTAGAGGTTTGGCCCCAGTGATCGTGATCTGTGGTGTTGCAGACCCAGAAGACTCTGAGAGGTCAATGGCTGAGGAAAGACCCCGGCTATGGAGATATCACATGTGCTCTGTCCACGGAGCTGCAGGATCTGCCTGGGGACAGAGCTACTCAAGACCCTGCCTCACCTGCAGAAAAGCCCTTTGCTAACCTTGCACATGGCCCATTCACTGAGGGGGACATTCATGCAGCCTGGAGATGTCAGGGGAATAGGGGGACTGCAGCTTTACACCAACCAGGATCAGACCAATTGAACTCATTTCTCTTATCGTGTCACCCTGGGGCTGGCTTTAAAAGCAGGCCTTATCTGGGTGAACTGGACTTACCTGTTGGTAGTGGCTGTTGAGGAGGAGGGGTTGGCTGGGTGGCTGCAAGAAAGAACAGAGTGTGAACAAATGGTCAGTGAATGCAGCCGGATTGTATGAATGGATTGACTTGAGCATGGACATGGACATGGACATGGACATGAAAAGCCAGACTGTAGGAAGGAAATAGGAAGATAGCTTGGAGTTTTATCCAGACTTTCCCCCATCCAGACACCAGCCTGATGTGCTCCTAGTCCTGCTGCATCTTTCCCACTCTACAATCTCTCAATCTGCTTTTGCCACCTTGTCACTCAGCCCCAACTCTGACAAGCGACATCAGCGTGTCGGCCTTAAGTGGAGGAAGACAAAACCCTTCAGATGGACTCTGCTGGCCACCCACCTGCACAGATGACACTGGCATCCTCACTGTGCATGCAGTTGTGCACGCCCCAGCCGTTGTGCCGGCACATCCGGAGGGAGGGCTCGTCCCCGCGGCACTGCACGTCGTCCAGGAAGATGCGGCCTGAGCCCAGGCCAAAGCGAGCGTTCTGTGGGGCTTCTATGGGCTGGCCACAGCCCAGCTGGCGGCACACCACCTGGGCATCCTGCAGGTCCCACTGGTCGTCACACACCGTCCCCCACGAGCTGCCGTCGTACAGCTCCACACGGCCCTCGCAGCCGTTCCTGCCGCCCGACAGCCGCACGCTGGGCCCTGGCACATGGCACAAGGACAGGTTCACATCAGCCCTGCACTCTGCTCTCCCCACATGGGCCACTGGCACAGGGAGATTGCAGGGTTGCTGCAAGGCCTGGAATGAGGCTGGGGGGCTGGAATTACTTTTGGGATATGGTGTGGATCTGCTAGGCTCAGGAGCTACGTATGCAAAGAGGAATTTTTTATCAATGACAAAGGCTCCAAACAGAGTCATCACAAGTTCACGCAGATGAGGATAGCCCGTTTTGTAGGAGCCCTGTCCTGTGATTCCTACAACATCTTGTAGACGTCTTTGACTCCTCCTAAATGACCATAATGACTTTGCTGTTTCACATAGGACTCCCTCAAAATATCTCAAAATATTTAACACAACATCTTTCTTTCCTCCAGCCACATCCCCAGTGCCAGAGAGTATCTAGGAAATAGCTCTCATACTACCCATATAGAAATGAAAGGAATGAAGGCAGATAGATATCAGGGCATGATTCTCCTAGTTGCAGTTGGAAGCAGTCCCTCTGCAAAGAGTTTAATTAAAGCAGCAATGACTGCAGAGTTCCTGCTCTCAAAGCACAACATCCCCATTTGCCAGCTCTTCCCCATGCTGTTTGCATCCTCACTTTAGGTTGTGGTGGCCCAACTGAAGAGGCTGAGGGCTGGGAGGCTGCCTGCAGTGCAATGAGATCTGTTGAGGAAGATAAGCAGCAATGGGGAGAGCACTGTGTGGGTGAGAGTGGGCAGGGTTACCTGATGTGCTGCTCTGTGCTGAGGTAGGCGTTGTGGTGGTGGGGATCAGCAGTGCTGTGCTGGGCACCTGGGACGTGGCAGGGGCTGCTGATGAGGTGGTCATTTCCAGAGGGGTGGATGTCTCTGTTAGGGAGGTGATCAGTTCAATGTCAATGGCCATGCAAAGCAGAGCTTGAGGCCTAATGCCAGGAGAGAGGGTGGAGCTCTTTCCTTCCTCTCCCCCATCCTGTCACCAGCCTGACTTCTTCCCAGTCCTACCCCATCCTCCTCAAAGAGCAATCCCTCAATCCATTGCTTTGCCCCATCAGTGGATGGCAACAGCAGGAATTGTGGAGAGCCTTCTGCCCCCTGTCTGTGCAAGAATGAGGATTTTGGATGCCATGGGCTTGAGTCCCAGGCATCAGAAGACCCAGCCTCAGCTCTGCCCTGGCCCGACCCAAAACCCTCTTAGAACAATATGCAAAAGTGCCAGTATTCCCTGGAGGCCACCCACCTGCACAGATGACACTGGCATCCTCCATGTGCCCACAGTTGTGCATGCCCCAGCCGTTGTGCCGGCACATCCGGAGGGAGGGCTCGTCCCCGCGGCACTGCACGTCATCCAGGAGGATGCGGCCGGAGCCCAGGCCAAAGCGAGCGTTCCGTGGGGCTTCTACGGGCTGGCCACAGCCCAGCTGGCGGCACACCACCTGGGCATCCTGCAGGTCCCACTGGTCGTCACACACCGTCCCCCACGAGCTGCCGTCGTACAGCTCCACGCGGCCCTCGCAGCCGTTCCTGCCGCCCGACAGCCGCACGCTGGGCCCTGGCACACGGCACATGGCACAAGGACAACTCACACCAGCTCTACATCTGTAACACTGAATGTTCGAACTTGGCAGATTTTGCCACAGTGATTCTGAACTGGATTAGTGTAGACCCAAAAGGGGTTAGGGGGGTTTGTAACCAAGGATAGACTCTAGGCATAGAGACAGAAGTCTAGCCGTGTCCAGGGACCTGTTGGTCTCCTGTTGGAGCTGCCTGTTTGCAGAAGTCATGGATTCACTGAGGAATTTCCAGAAAAACCCTTTTCAACCCCTGGGAGCAAACCAACCCCTGTGGGAACCCTTCAAGCACGCTGGAGCTGTCATAGGCCAAGGAGATCAGGTAGCCTTGAACTGAGTATGATCAGCACTGTTGGACTCCCTTCTCATCTTTTGCCAGTCTAGCCCTCACTTTAAAACTGGGCAGAAGTTGGGTGAGCAAGACCTACCTGTTGTGAGTGGCCACTGAGAAGGAGCGGTTGGATTGGCGGCTGCAAAGAAGAAGAGGGAGTGAACAAAAACATAGTGAGGCTTGTGGCAGTGTATGGACATGGATGTGGACATGGTCATGAACACGGTCATGAAAATTCAGGCTGTAGGACTAAAGGGGAAGAGAACTTGGGTCCTGCCTTTCCCTCCATTCTTAATCTAGATGGACCTGTCCCCAGTCCTGCCAAATCCTCCCCAAAGAACAATTCCACCCTCCTGCTCTCTGCCCCCTCATTTAGCCTCTAAAGCAGGAAATGTGGAATACCCAGTGTGCCCTCTCTGTGTAAAAATGTGTTTTGCATTGCACAGAGTTCAGCCCCTGGTGGCAGAAGACCCCAGCTTCACCTCTGCCCTGACCCTACCAGGGGAGCTCAGCTTGGCTGTACTCAGAGAACCCAGAACACACTTAGAGTGATTTACAAAAGGCCACCCACCTGCACAGATGACACTGGCATCCTCACTGTGCATGCAGTTGTGCATTCCCCAGCCGTTGTGCCGGCACATCCGGAGGGAGGGCTCGTCCCCGCGGCACTGCACGTCGTCCAGGAAGATGCGGCCCGAGCCCAGGCCAAAGCGAGCGTTCTGTGGGGCTTCTATGGGCTGGCCACAGCCCAGCTGGCGGCACACCACCTGGGCATCCTGCAGGTCCCACTGGTCGTCACACACCGTCCCCCACGAGCTGCCGTCGTACAGCTCCACGCGGCCCTCGCAGCCGTTCCTGCCGCCCGACAGCCGCACGCTGGGCCCTGGCACACGGCACACGGCACAACATCAGGTTTCCAACACCCCAGCATCCACACTCCCCACCACCTCCCCAAATGTTTTAGAGGTTTGGCCACAGTGACTTTGATTTGAGGTGGTGCAAACCTAAAGAGACCAAGGAAGGGGAGTGAGAGAACAAAGATCCCAGGTGCATGGAAGGCTGATGCATAATGAGCAAGGATCTGCTGGGGAATCGCATGAGAACAGCTTGGGGGTCCTGGGAGCTGCTGGGGGCATGGGGGCATTTGTCAAAAAGCCATTTTTGCACACTATGATCATGCAACATCGCCTCATACCACTCATACACCTTGCATATGTTTGAGGCCACAGGCCCTGGCAGGGTATCCACAAGGGACTGGCCACCTCTGCTTGATGGATGAACAGCAACAGTTGTGACCTGACATCAGGACAGACACCTGTGCCTTGGGCTGGGCTGGCAAGCACATGGGCTTGAGGGAAGGGATTGCCCCTGTCCTCTTGGTACTTGCTGCCCCACAGCCAGAGCCATGGAGTGTTTGGCAGATCAGGGCTTGGACTCAGCACCACTGTAGCTGCCATTCTGCTGAGATCAGATCCTCCCTGGCAGAAACACTCAAATACAAGACCCATTTCACTGGGCGGAATGGACCAGCAGCACTGCAGTGAGCCAGCTTAACTCTGCAGGCCCTCTCTCTTATCCTCTTGTGCCAGGGTGGGGCTCACTATAAAAGTGGAAATATTCTGGGTGGGAAAGAATTACCTGTTGTGTACGGCCATTGAGCAGGAGGGGTTGGATCGGCAGCTGCAAGGAAAGAGGGAGTGAATGAAAGAGTATTAAAGGCAGCAAACTTGTGGCAGTGGATGGACACGGACAGGGACATGGACACAGACATAGACATGGAAGTGCTAGGCTCAAGGAATAAAGGGAGGAAAGGGCATGGAAGTCTTGCCACTGCTGACATGTCCTCGGTACAGCCCATGCCATGATCCCACCAATCTACTCTTTGCAACCACATGGAGCACCTACACCTGTGAGACTGGAGAGCCTGTTCTGACCTCTCTGTGCAAAACTGGGGATTTTGCATGACACATATTTCAGCACCAGGCAGCAGAAGACCCCAGGCTCTCCCCTCTGCTCTGGCTCTGCATGTCTGCCTCCCATGGACGACACCAGACCCCATCCAGCGTGAGCTCCTGGAGAGCTGATGGACTCTGCTGGCTACCCACCTGCACAGATGACACTGGCATCCTCACTGTGCCTGCAGTTGTGCACGCCCCAGCCGTTGTGCTGGCACATCTGGAGGGAGGGCTCGTCCCCGCGGCACTGCACGTCGTCCAGGAAGATGTGGCCGGAGCCCAGGCCAAAGTGTGCAGTGTCCAGTGCAGCCACGGGCTGGCCACAGCCCAGCTGGCGGCACACCACCTGGGCATCCTGCAGGTCCCACTGGTCGTCACACACCGTCCCCCACGAGCTGCCGTCGTACAGCTCCACGCGGCCCTCGCAGCCGTTCCTGCCGCCCGACAGCCGCACGCTGGGCCCTGGCACACGGCACAAGGACAGCTCACACCAGCTCTGCACTCTGCTCTGACCACATGGGCCACTGCTGCAAGGCCAGACATGGGGCAGGGGGGCTGGAATTACCTGCGGAGCTTGGCCTGGATGTGGTGGGTGCTATAGCTGTGGATGAAAGGAAGAATTTGGTGTCAATGACAAAGGCTCCAAACAGATCAGCAGATATCATGCAGATGAGGGTAGCCCATTTTCTAGGCGCCCTGCCATATGATTCCTACATCATCCTGCAGAGCTCTTTCACTCATCTGAAATGACTGCCTTGACTTTGCTCTTTCACACACTGAACAGTGAGTGAGAGTGGACAGGGTTACCTGGTGAGCTCTCTTCCCCTCTTGCAGACATTGCTATAGCGGTCGTCCCTGCTGAGGTGGTTGTCTCTGCTGAGGTGGTCATCTCTGCTATAATGGTCGTGTCCTTGATCTTCTTCCCTGTCATGGACATCCCTGCTAGCGATTCCACTGTAATTCTCACAGTGGCCACAGCATTTGGTATTTTAAGTAAGGCTGGATTGTTAATGCCACTAGAGAGGGTGAAGCTCTGCCCACTCATTTCCCATGGAGACACCAGCCCAAAGTGCCTTGAGTCCTTCCCCTGCCTCCCAGCTCTGTGGCCCCTCAGTCCTGCTCTTTGCCACCTCTCTGAAACCCTATTCCTGCAGGCCAGGAGAGTTTGCTGCTCTCTTTGGGCAAACAGGGCTTTTGCTTGGCACAAGCTCAGCTCACGAGGCAACGGAAAGCACCAAGGTTGCTGCTTTGCCCCACGTCTACCAAGAGAGGTCAGCATGGCTGCTTCCAAGGGACAGCACCAAAATCCACCACTGGGACATGTGCCAGGGGTTAGGGTCACTCTGTAAAGAGATCAGGAGCATTAAGGAGACCAGTGAGTGAGAGATGACAGGGTTACCTGGTGTGATCTCCTCTGTTCTCATAGTTGTTTCCTCTGAGGTGCTCATCAATGCTGAGGTTATCATCCTTGTGGATGTGGTCATCTCTGGTGAGGTGATCCTCTCTGGTGAGGAGGTCATCTCTGCTGAGGTGGACATCGCTGGCATGCTGGTCAAGTATATTGGGCTGGATGTTCCTGCTAAGGAGGTCATTAGTGCAATGGAAGGGACATGAAAAGCAGAGTTGGACAATTAATGGGGGAAGAGGGCATGGAACTCTGTCCTGTCATTTTGGGAGTCTCCCTGCAGTGCAGTCAGGTCTGGGAAGGAAGTCCAGCAGCACTAAAGAGAACAGTGAGTGACAGTGGACAGGGTTACCTGTTTCGCTCTCCTCCGCTGTGGTGGCCATCTCCACTAGGAAGGATGTCTCTGCTCTGGAGGCTAATGGCACCACGGTGGATGTCTGCAATGGGGATGTCACCTCCCCTGTGCTGGTTGTTAATTCAGTTGTGGCCATCTGCCCAAGGGATGTCATTTCCTCCGTGAGGACTTGTGTTGCTGACATTGATGTCTCCCCTAGAGATGTCATCGGTTCTGTGGGTTCTATCCCTTCTGTGGAGGTCACCTCCAGTGTTGAGGCTGTCAGTTCAAATGTTGGCTCTGCTGTTGTTGAATCAGACTCTTCTGTGAAAAAAAAAGAAGAAAAACACCCCACACATAAGCACTGTGCAATGGATATGTCTATGTGGAAGCTACAAGCCCAGATCCTCAAGGATGAAGTGAAATCAAGAGCAATTGCTCTGATGGCATAGTCCTTCTTATCTGGGGTCAGTGGAGAGAATGGAGGTGGATAACAGCCAATTTAAATTTTTTCATGGAAGTGGTATTTCCAGATGGTAAGCAGGGTAAGGTTCTGGAGTGGCATCTACTTCCAGCCCCAGGACTCCACAGCCCAGACACAGCCTGAGACTCTACAGGCTCCTAGCATGAACGGGGGAGCTGTGGGGCTGCTGGGCTTGGACCTGTCCCCATTGTGAATGCCTTTCTGCAGAGGATCAGGACATCCCCAGGAACAGTCTGGGCAGTGGTCTTGGGATGGTGCTTGGTGCAAGGGCAGGAGAGGACCCGGCTGAATCATCTGTTGGATACATCCAGCCCATAGAAGGCACTGGAGCTATGAATGCAAGCAAGAAATAAATGGCATTTAAAAAGGCTCCGAACACATCACACA
Source organism: Taeniopygia guttata (assembly GCF_048771995.1). Lineage (NCBI taxonomy): Eukaryota > Metazoa > Chordata > Aves > Passeriformes > Estrildidae > Taeniopygia > Taeniopygia guttata. The sequence goes on along the minus strand of NC_133031.1, from coordinate 32,798,344 downwards.
TAGATTAATACAGGTCTGGTAGCAATTTTTATTCTTTTCTTCTAAGTGAAAAACACTGGTGAAGCACTTTCTTCCAGCATGGATTCAGCTCTCCAGGTTCTTACTCTCTAAGGAAACATGGCAAACTGCAATATAGTTACAAAACACCTGAACAGTCTGTTGTCATCAGCTATGTCTCGGTTCATGATGATCAGTTGTTAATACATGCGGAAATAAGATACAAATAACCCACATTCTCCTAAAAAAAATATGGTAAGGTAAAATGAACACAGCAAGGCGAAAGAGTAGTCCAAATGGATGGATATTTGCAAAGGAAAAAGGCATTAAAATACCTAAAAAAAGGAAGACTTGAAAAATGGAAACAATGCAAAGTGAATTGTGAGCTATGACAATCTGAGCTGTGATTGTGAAATTATTATTGCCCATAACAAATCCATCAAGAATTCACCTTACCCCATTCCTCCCTGATAAACTTTGCCTAACAGATATAGCTTTGCCTCTGATTTTAAATTGTTTCCTTATTGCCTCTGCCAGGTGATTAGATAGAATAATTGTCCTGCTTATCTGCAATGTATATCTGATCCTTGGGTTTTTTAATTGCTTTGCATGGATGAGCAAGCGCAGTTTTTACATGACTTTAATGAGAAAAAACATGACTCCATGCTGGTTCTACAGGGTCATTGGCGTGAAAGAACGAGATTGGAGGGGGGAAAATGTGGGAGTACCTGAACAGACAACAGAAGCATCTTCATAGTGGGCACAGTTGTGGATCCTCCACCCCGTGTGATTGCAGCGCAGCAAGGACACCTCGTTTCCTCCACACCTCACGTTGTCCAGCACGATGTCACCCGAGCCTTGCCCGAAGTAGGCACTTCCTAGAGCTGCAATGGCCCTGCCACATCCCACCTGCCTGCACACAACCTGGGCATCTGCGAGGTCCCAGAAGTCATCACAAACTGTCCCCGACCGTCCTCGGTAGTAGATCTCAACACGACCTTCACATTGATGCCTTCCGTTCACCAAGTAGACATATGGAGCTTTGGGAGAGAGGGCATGGGCACAAAACAGTCAGGCAAATAGGCTGGAAGGGGTTGGAAGGAGTATCTGTTCTGCCTTTTCCCCTGTTGTCCCTAGAAGGTGTTGCCCAGCCCAGTACTGTGTGGACAGAGGTGATTTGTATCTTTTTTTATTCCTCTCTTCCAGTTCTCAAAATCAGCCACATATGTTTTATGCAAGATCCCTGCAGTAAAGTTAGGCAGCAGGCTAAGCACAAGTGATTTAAGGAAGGAAAGAAAATTTTGGGACAAGTTTAAGGACTGAGAGTCCACACGTCATCAAATCCTATAGCTTATAAGAGTAACTTTAGTGGAAGAATCCTATTCTTATAAGAGTAACTTTAGTGGAAGAATTCTACAGAATAGATGATGGTCTCAACAGGATTATAAAGATTTCAATAGGATTATAAAGATTTCAATAGGCTTTATTTCTTATATACCAGTAAAATTTTATTACAATTTGAAATAAAGAAATAACCTATCCTATATAGAGCTGATTACTGCATTCATTTGGGTAAAGCCCACCCGCTTTTCAGTTTTATATGTCTTGTTTAGACATTGTGGTGGGACCAGCACGAAAATCCTGAATTTAGAGATCCATTTTTGGTGAAGAAGTTTATTAAAGGCTTTATTATCAAGTGTAAGCAAGCAAATAAATGTTGTAACTTCAGATTTGCAGTATTTACACTCTGGAAATCAACACATGCAGCTGCACTTGTTATATATTACTTTGCTGCCAAGTATATATTTACCTTATTATTAAACACTAAGTCATCCAAAGCAAAACAAATTTCAAAAGTTAACAGCTCCAGGATTTCTTCACTTCACCTAATTCTTTGCTATTGATCTAGAACTACAGTCAAGATGGTGACCAAACTAAATTTGCCCTGATTTGTATGACTTTCGAAGGGCAAAGCTATAAAAGTGCCCCTTGACTTATATCTGACTTGTTCTTCAAATATCTACTTGAACACACACATTTCGAACCCTACTCACAGGGTTTTTGAGAGGTGAAACAGCAAACCTGGCAAAAAGTCAGAGTGGGATTAGGAAATTAAAGCCAACCTAAGCCAGTTTTATTTGCTTTCATTCAAGGCCTGTCATCACTGTGAGAGCAAAACCATCAGCTGGGGATGAAATCGGATAAGCTGAATCCTGCCTCACACTTCAAAGGTACCAAAAAGACAAAAGCCTGGGATTATACAAATACAGCAAATACTCTGCTCTGGGACCAGAGGCAGAGAGCAGAGAGAAGAACCAGAGCAGCCAGAGTGAGATGAGTTATCACTAGAAAATCAGGAGACAGATGGAGAGAACTGATGAGGTGAACGGTGACAATAGAAATTACCATCATGAAGCTTAAATAACTCGTTAGAAAAGTCATCAGCAATTATTCTAAGGTATACACAGAACTATTAACTCAAAGTCACCTAAACCACGCAGGAGATAGAAAGTGATTATGGAAGGAAAAATTCTATGATCGTAAAAAAAAGTTGAACTTAAAGTATTTAATCTCTCATAATTTTTAGATGTCCATCATTTAACCACAGTGCTACAGTGTGAAAACCTAACTTCATGTTATATTTTGTTAAACTGTACATAATATCAAAACCAAATAATACAAGAAATATTAAATATATAGCATATGTGTGCACACATATACTCTGGAATAAAATACACATGGAAAATAAGTAAAGAAATAAATATTTCCATAGTTTTTAGATCAGATTTCTGTAACGGAAGAATACCTCATTCATTACATACTCACAGACAGTTCTTGCAGTGACACAAGGCACTTAGATGAGTAGGACCACGTGGCACCAAAATGAACTCCACAAAATGGCTCAAATCATTCTTATCATCCTCTTTGACGATTACTTCATAATTTTAGTATAACAAAACTCTGCTTTTTCATCCAATCCCCCCTTTATTCTTTTGTCCAAACCAATACCAGCCTGAATCTAATTTCTACTCTTGGAATCAACAGAGAGGACTCCAAGAAGTCTTTATAATTTTTTTATGTTCCCTGGAACAAGTCTAAGGGTTTTACCTGTTTTGGCCTCCAGAACTGCTGGACCCAACAAGAGAAGCCATGTCAAAATCATAGTGGCACCCATCTCACCAGGTGGTGTTGGTAAAGAGGACCTGGCAATATATAGTCTCTATATTCTGAAGGGGAGTGGCTCTACAGGTCTCTTTTTCTACAGCAGAACAATAAAACAACCACAGTCCTCTAATCTGAAACAAACACATGTTTGATTTGTTGTTTAATATTTTGTAACTTCCTGGGTTTTGCAAAAAGACAATATCTCAAGAGTAACATTTTCCATTGCCTGGAAGGAACTATTTATGCTATCACAGGTTTCACAATCACCTCATTGTACCAAAAAAAGGAGAGGTCCTGTCCAAAGATACCTTTCAATTCTGGCTGATGCATCTCAGTATTTTTCTTTCATGAGGAGGTTCCTGGTCAGGTATTGGGATGGTAGTGGAATCTTGAAACTTAAATGGGTTTCTTTCAGCAAAATAGCAAGAGACCCTTTCCAACTAATGTGGCAGGTTTCCTTGTGAAACCATGAGTGTCCTAAAGCTTCATCACACTTTAAATAAAACAAGATCAGACCTGGTGGCCTTGTTTAAGTATGACTGGTGGGGGGGGGAGGTCTCTGAAGAACCTTGCAGTTGAAGTCAACAGGTCCAGCCCCAGTATAAATCTATTCGTTTGGGGCACATTGAAGTAAAAGTCAAAATTCCAGTCAAAATTCACTGACAGACAGATTGCAAGGAAATATCAGAGAATCAGTGTCAACTGATAATTTTTTTGTGCAAACACTGTGGAAAAAATCAGTGGATTTCATGCCTAGTGAAGAAAATTACATAGCTTGAAACTGATTTTGTTCTAAAATTTCATTTGATCATTTGAACCAACATATAGCAGAAAAAAAGTTCTGATTTCTTCAGATTAGGGAAATGTCTTAATATATTGCTTGTTTAATTTTACATAATGACAGCTACATCTGTATCATTCTTTGAAGAATGAATCCAAGGTTTTTCCACAATACGATATAATGCTTAATTCTCATTCATCACTATCTTGCCAGAGTTGTTACTTTCCTCTGTTTCTGTGTTTCTGACAATTTAACAAGAAACTCTGATGATCATCCTAATACTGAAGAGGCAGAACATTGTTCTCCATCTCATCCCTACCTCCACAACCACCATGTCTTGAATGGAATTATCACCAGTTAAAATTGTTGCCATATATTAATTTATTGCCTCCAGGGACAGTCATCAAACAGGAAGACCAAAGCCCAGGGGGAAAAGAGAATGATCGAAAACATCTTTCCACAAAGGCCAATATCATTGGAATGGAAGAAGGAAGTGAAAAATATAAGAGGCCAAAGATAACTTTGGAAGCCTTGAAAGTGAACATTCAGAATGGTAAATATGTTTCTTCTTTATCCAAACAACCACATTTGCACATGAATGAGGATATGTACACAACACCTGGTATTCACTATTCATATTCTGGTTTTGACACCCTGACAAGAATGAAAAATCCAGTTTGTTTGACTGGCCACCCTGCAATCAGTGAAGCAAGAGTGAGTGATGGATCACAGCTCTTCTCCAAACCCTTGTAATAGCTGAAAAAGGGTGAGGAGGAAGGGGAACACAAAAGGGATTCCCAGGTTGTTCAAGTGTAAAAAAAAAGTCTTAAGCTGCCCAGGTAAAAGATCAAGATTGATTGTTTGATTGATTGATTAGTTTTTTACTACCTTCTTCATAAATAAATTATTAATTTCAAAAATCTAGATATTACTAGAGATCTTTATTAGCAATCTCTGCACAATGGAAATAGATAAATAATTTGTTTTAATTAACCTTAGTTAATTAGTGCAAATACCAAACAGTATTTCACCCTTCCCACTGGCCAGATAAATCTCTTGCAGTAACACATTTTTGTACCCAAGGTCTTCTGGCAGCTTGAGGTATTTCCCAGCACATCACTCTGGATGAAGCTGCACTGAGCCTTGAAAACACCATTTTGTTGGCTGGCAATTGTGAGGGTACTTTGCAAACATACTGGGTTTTTAAAGGTAAAAATGGAAACGAGTGAAAGGACAAACAAAATTAAGAAGCTTTCACCCATGATTATAGGAAAGTATGTACAGTGGAATAAGGATATGCACAGGCTTCTCCACAAAGGAGTGATAGCCTGAATCCAGGCAGGAAGGGCTGTTGCAGAGATTATTCACCAGGCACATGACCCTTTCCTCCACATCAAACCCAGTTTTCTTGACTCCTGCATTTCTATAATGCTCATGGATCACGGGAGATAGAAAGAAATGAGGGGGAGTCTGAAACATCTACCACCTGAACAGTTTGGCAATGCTTTCTGCAGCAATATTTAATATGGAAACCAGTGGACTTGGTAATTCTACCTTGTATTTTTATCCAGCCTTGTTATTTCTCCATCTGGGAGCCCTGGCACAGACATGCTATGGGAAAACTCAGCTCTGAACAGCACAGGGATGGTGAGGATTGGAGACACCAGGATCTAAGCCTGGGATCGTCCTGCTTGTCTGGTGAAAATAATACTGAGAGAATAGAAGTGTAAAAACGTGCCATCAAGCTGTACCTTGGAAAATAGTGTGGTAGCAACACCACAGCAGCAGGAACAGGGGAAGGAGGATACAGCAGGTCAGAGAAGAGAGAGAGGAAGGTCCTGTTCTAGAGAGCTGGGAAAACCCAGGTCCAGGGGAGTCCTTGCTGTGCTGAGCAGATGGCCGGATTCTTCTGAGCCTGGACAATCTCTGAGAGCAGGTGAAGGCAGGCCAGCTTCCTGAGGTGCTCTGCCCTCCACGTGTGGCTGCAGGAGAGGGGGGAGGAGGACCCTAAAGCCTTGTTCCTCAAGTGTGGAAAAAACCTCTCCCTTTCTGTGTGCAGTGCCAGCCCCTACCTGTGTGATCCCTTCTTTACATCACGGAGAGGTGATGAGAGCCCTGACTGGAATGATGAGAAGGCAGCTTGGAGGAACAAACGGTACAGGCTGTGCTGCTGGTTCCCATCAGAGCTGCCCATATCCTCCTTGTCAGGTCAGGATGTCACCCAAGAGTACAGCTCACCTTCCTCACACGTCACCACTTTGGCTCACCTTGCACATCTGACATTGCTCAGTTCCAAATGAACTTATCTTTTTCACAGCTGGCTGGAAAACAGGAATGTAAGAAGGGCATTTCTCAATCATTACCAATGACCTTTCCAACTGTATTAAGTAGCTTCTTTCAAATAAATTCTTCCTTTTTTATTGTTTTTTATTTTGTTTTCACATGGAGAGAGATCGCACTTCCTCACGGGAACTTTTGTACATTCTCTCCCTCCCACCCATTCCAGGTGTAGAAATGTGTGAGAGCAAGAGCAGGAATCATTGCTTGACAAAGTCACTTTGTCAGAAACCACGTTCTCCCAACCCATGGCTAGTGTTAGCCATGAGTTCACACATACAAGTGGGATGTTTGCAAGTACACAACAACAAAAAAAAAAAAGTATTGCTCAAAACCCATTTTCTTTCCTGTTGTTTTTAATTACATATTTAAGTAACGTGATTATATTCATCCTCCATATAAAATCCTATCAATGGCCTACATTTACTCAGAGAAATATGAATTTGGGAAGAACCAATCTGCCCAAAGTCAGGATTGCTGTACAGCAATAATTCTTCACATGCAGCCCTTGAGCATATTTGCTTATGGTTCATTATTGAGATTTTTTACTGCAAAGAAACATTTTTCTTGTACTTCTTCCCAGTGTATCTATGGTGCTACACAGGTGTTTCATCTGCATATCAGCAAGGGCCAAATAAGTCAGTTCTTGTTTCTCAAGTCACCTGTTTCAGTCTTCCCAGACAGTCACTCAATGAGGAGCTCAACAGAAAAGCTTTGAAATGTCCAGCACTGAAGATGCGTCTTTGGGTGCTGGGGTGAAAGAATCAATCCTTCTTTACACCTTAGTTTTTAAAATCAGATTGTTGTATAAATTCAGTTCATGTTAGGTGTAATCTTGATTCTTCAAACATGGTCTGGATGGTGGAATAGCCAAGTAAGAGCCGCCCTTCACACTGATTGCAAACCCAAATAATGAAGTAGGTGGCTGGTGAAAGTATCCTTCCACCTCCATGCCTGGAGATGCCTCTCACAATTTCTGGTATGGGATAGCCTCCTGCAGTTTTCTCTTCCAAAGAAATCCTCCCACTGTGAGAACAGCAGCTACCAGCACCAGGGCAGTCACAGCCAGAAGGACGTGGGAGCTGGCAGCAGGCTCTGAGCTCAGAGTCTTCCCTTTTGCCTGGATGTCAGAGGCCAGCCCTGCGCATAAAAGAGTCAGAGAGAAACTACTGTTTTGTTTCTTTCCCCTGAGCTACTTAATTGCAAAGATAATCAGGCAAAGAGAATTTGAGTTAAAAAGCTCTAATTGGGATCTGATCAGAAAACCGCAAGGTATTTCACAAATTATTCTGTGGCCATGCAAAACAAGAAAAGATTGTGGCAAGAAATTAAAGAGAAACTGGAGTCTGTAATGATTACACTCAAAGACCTTAAGATGTTGCTTTTTGGTAGTGGAAACAGCAGCTACAGAAAACTGAGAAACAGCTTTTCCAAGAGGACCTAGAGATTGATTGTAAATAAATAACAGACATGAAAATTAAGCACAGACAGCTTTGGAAAAATAATATAAATCAGATTAGTTACATGTCATCCCTTTCCCCATAGAACTTAATCAATTGCCATTTGATATGTGCAGAACAAAGAATGGATCTAAAAGAAAAAAAAGCTAGAAAAGAAAGAGCTTGTACATCTAATAGAACTATTTTATATACATTAAAAAATAATAATCCCCCCTAATAATTATAGTAGAATTGTCAGTAAACCAGCAAAGCACATTTCAGAGCTGGCTTTCCTGTCTGAACTGAAATGCAAACAGACAGTAACACACAGAGTTATTACGTTATTAAAGATATTTAAACTTACCAACGTTCCTGTTCTCAGGGCGAGCTTCCCGAAGCTGCACGGGTCCAACAACAACATTCACCTGCTGGTGGGAAGAATCTGCATTCCTCTTGGACCTGCTAACACAGCCCTGGTAGCAGCGGGAGGAGTAGTCGTGGTACCTGCACACCAGCAGCTCACAGCACAGGAACACCGCCGGGAATCGGTTCGCGAAGGAGAAGGCGTTAAACCCAAACCGAGCGACATCACCGCGCGGCGAAGGGAAGAGAGCGTAGCTAGGATCACTAGCACACCTGGAAGGACATAAAATAACAGATTAGCTATTAACTCACAGCTTCACTTGAGTAGAAGCACTATTACAACCTCTCTTTGCAATAAGGGTTAAATATAAAACCAGGAAGTAAAAGAGAAATCAAAAGGCTTAAAAAAAAAAAAAAAAGGTGTTTTTAGCAAGAAGAGAAATTACTAAATATGCACAGCACAGAAATTTCATAGCTTAACGAGTTCTGTGTAAATACGAATAGCTGAAAAATGGCTAGTGGTTCTGCTGGTTTCTGTGTTTCAGGTGAGAGCCTGTTATGGACTTGCAAACAGGATTTTTCTGTTTGAAAAGAGGCCCTTGAAAGTTGTTGGAGAAAGAGAAAGTTCCCCCTTATGCTCTGGAAGCATGAAACTAATTTTAATACACTTCTCTTTAGTGTTTCAATGTACTTTGGTATAAGTTTAGGCAAAGTGGTTTAGGTTTCTAGAACAGTAAGAAAAGGCTAAGGAATTTCTCTTCTTTTTGGGTAGACAGTTTTGTATTCCAGTTATGATGCTGTAAAACTCATGATGTACAGAAATGTAGAGCTGTGGACATCCCTCCCTTTCATATGTCTATTTCAGAAACAAAGTTAGACCTCCATTTCCTCACTGACTCCTTGATTTAAATCTCAGTGCTTGATTGCAGCTTCTGAACGACATTTGGTTGTCATTCTGAATTTTACTCAGGCTTTGCCAAAAAGTTGTTCTTAGAGGAACATTTGCCCTGAGAATTACAACCAATGTACACTGGTCTTAAATCATCTAATTTCACAAAGTAAGCTCTTTTAGAACACATGGAGACACTTTAAAAGCAGTTTTTTACAAAGTTCTTACCCACTTTTGGTCAATTCATAGACCAGTGTTCTAAAATCACTAGAATTAGGTGACGCCACACACGTGTCCACAAACACGGTCAGATTTTGGTCAGAGCTGTGAAGAGAAGCTTGGAGGAACAAATTCTGATTCATGTCAACATAGTATGGGAAGTCATGCACTGGCCACTGGAAAGATGAGGAGTTGTAGAAGGTCAGGCTCACGTCGTATCTGCCATACTGGGTTTTGTTGACATCAGTGACATCATCAGCAATGTACATGACTTGAACCCAGGTGTTCTGCAGCATTTTGCAGCTGATGTGCAAGTGAAGGTCCTTTTGCCTCTTGATGACTCTGCCAGGAGCAGGCACTTTTATCACGTTGGAGTAAGTGATCGTTTCGTTGTTGCCCTGCTTGACACATTAAATGAGGGTTAAATTTACCACATGTGGTCACGTTCACTGCAAATACTGTGGGCATTATGAACTTCTGTGTGTGCCAGGTGCTGGCAGTCAGAAAGGACATGTCACAATGAAAAACCCTAAGCATCCAGGATGGGATTGCTCACTTAAATCTCCCCTTTATTTCTGTTCTCTAGAACATCATTCTGAAGTAGGTACAGGGAGTACCCTGGGAAGGATAAGTAAAAATATTTAACCAAATTCAGCCTCCAGAAACTCCTTTTCTGTGTTTTACATGCCTATGGCCTACAACACCCTTTGCAACCTATGACAATTTTCCAAATGTCTGTTAAATTCCCATGCCCAGAGCTGTCCCAAATGTCTTGACACCAACCTGTCTACTTGTACCACAGCCACTGTATGGGATGTTGAATATAACCTCAGCTGATGTAATTTTTGGTCTACATTGAGGGTCTGCCAGGCTGATGCTCCCAACTGAGTAGCCCTGGGACTGGAGATAGTGTCTGTCTACCACTGCTCTCATGTAGGTTGGCAAGCACAGAAGGGCTAGGGGAAAAAAATATGAATTATTAGTGATTTCAGGTACTTGATAATGCTTTCATATTGCAAGTCCAACAGAGGCAATCACTGCTAACATTTAGAGAGGAGAATTCATAAGCCACACCACTTATTTTTATACTTGAGACTTAGATATGAGCAAGCAATAGGACAGTACTGGAACAGGTCACCCAAAGTAGTAGCTTTAAATATTTAATCCTTTGAATATTTCTAGACACATAGCTAGACCAGTTCTTAATGGACCTGACCTGGCGTTGGCAGGAGCTCTGTTTTGAATAGTTGGCCTAGGAAACCTCCAAAAGTTCCTTCTAACCGACATTTCTATGGCTCTGTGAAAGTTTGTCCAGAAGGTACAAAAATATATATGAATTATGATGAGATACAAAGAAAATAAGAGTATAGAAAATGACATAGAAAGCACCTAAAGGCAAATAAAATTAACATTTTTAAAGAAGAAAAAGTAGTTATTCTATAAAAGTGAGCAGTCAATAATCAGTCACAAAATTCAAGTAGGAATATCACCTACGTGGGATTCCTTCAACAACATAAAAAAGTACTTATTTAGTAAAAAACCAATATATAAAATCTTCTAAGCAAAGAAAACATTACCAAGAGGACAGAATTACAAATAGAATGGAAATTTACTGGTGTTCTGGTCTGCTGGAAAGGACTGATACTGAGCCCGAAAACTTCCACTGGAATATCTGGAGTCACTGTAAAACCTCACAGACATGAAGTTTGAAGATGAGGTATATGTGAGATGAGAACTAGAACAAATTCTTCCAAGTAGAGGAGAAGATTTGGGTGGCCCATCATAGATCTCAATATAGTCATTCTGGCATCCACCTTGCAACCTGAGGAAGAAATGAGAATATATTAAAAAAATGCATTTGCTAAACTTTGGGGTTTAAATGCTGAACAAACAATATACCTGGATTCTGCACTCCCACATTTCCCATGTGTTTAGCATTCACTTATAGGATGGGAAATGTGCCCATGGACTGCGGATGCAGTTGAGATTCGGAATTTTTTTATTGCCCAAGCAGAAGGTGGTTTACTTACTGAATGTTATCAAATGTGAGCGCAATGAGGAAATTGTTTGTTACGTGTATTTGCCACAAACAATCTGCTTTATCTGAAGGATTCAAAGGAGGACTCTGAAATGTTCCAGAGGACTTAAGAAGAATATCACCACAAATAAATTTTTGACCTGAAAAAGGAAAGGAAAAAAAAAAAAGTAAATAAGGGATAGAAGTGATTAATTTAGATTTCCTTCAGATCAAACAAAAATATGATCTATATACATAAACCATGGCAGCGCAAGTTTAAGTCTCAAAAGAAACATAATGATTGTGCTCCTCTCAGGCTACAAGAGTGATGAACTCTTCAGAGAATTATAACCCGTGCTGGCAGTTATTAACTCTGTGGGCTTCAGGCACATAGGCATGAAATAAAGTAAAAGGTGGTGGCCTAAATAACATAAAATCAGAGAATTAATGAAAGAAAATGTCCCATGTAATCAACATATTCTGAAATCCACCTGAGCTCAAGCACAAAAGACCAGTGTATAGAATATAAAGAATTAAAACCAGAAAGGATTTTCCTCAATGTATTATACAACACAAATGAAACAACTTACACTTGCAAAACAGTAATTATGACACTTCAAGAGTAATGGATCAGAGAAATGGGAAAAACATATAAAAATACAAACCTGGAGGATTTGTAAGTGGGGCCGTGCTTTTGGCAGCTGAATGAGAGAAAGAAAAGGAAGCAGGTGAAATGCTGGAAGATGAGGGAGCATGGCATTAATTGTTTCTGCAAAAAGGAGCAGCCAGAAAATGCAGGAGAAATTCAGACCCACCTGAAGGAACAGAGGTGACGGGGCTGGCTGTAGCTGTGCTTGTGGCACCTGCAGGGGAGGAAAGGATAGAGGCAGGTGAGGCCTGTTGGATGAAGGACCATGCCTGGCTTTCTCCCAGTGCTGGGCACGTTGCTGCCAGCTTGGCACATGGGCAATGGAGAACCTGGGGGTGTCAGCAGAATGGTCTCTCATGGTGGGACCAAGCTAAAACGTGACCCTGCACTCATCCCCACCAAATCATCTAATTCCAACTAACTAAGACCACTTTCTGAAAGAGTCCCAGAGTGCAGGCAGTCAAATCAGTGGTACCTGAGCACACAACACCAGCATCTTCACTGTGGCCACACTTGTGGACGCCCCAGCCGTTGTGGCCACACTTTAAGAGGGACGACTCTGACCCTGTGCAGTTCACATCGTCCAGGTAGATGCTGCCACTGCCTTGTCCAAAGGAGGCACCTGATGTTGCAGAAACAGCAGCACCACATCCCAGCTGCCTGCACACCACCTGGGCATCACTCAGGTCCCAGCCATCGTCGCACACGGTGCCCCGGCCCCCAGAGTGTGAAATCTCCACACGACCCTCGCAGCGGTTCCTGCCGTTCACCAGGCTGATGGTGGAGGCATCTGGAAAAGAAGGAGGTATGGAGAACTTGAGAAGAGCTTCTAGCACAAAGACACCTTCTCTTGCCAGGGTGATGCCTTTGTCAACCTAGAAATGAAACACAGCTTTCAGGATAATTTTTGTGTAGGGAGTAATATAAAAGGGGATCTTCTTTGGAGGCCTCCAGGGAAGATATGGAAAAATATCCACAAAAGCCACAAAATATCCACAAATGGTGATGCAATGCCCCCTCGTCCAAGTCCCTTCCAAGTCCTCTCTGCCTTCAGATGGGACTGCGCTTTGTTGATGGAATGTGTCTGAAGAGCCATTTTTAGGCCTTTTTAGCCAGGAAGAACCAAGATAGCATAGGGATCCTGGAATGAGTTATGACCTCCTGTCTACAAAAGTGCTGTAGCTAAGTTACAATAAGAATCTACAAAGCTACAAATATATGTGTAAAGGATATGGAGAATACATAAAGGAAAAAAGATAAAAATCAAGATGGCATCAGAGCCTTGGAATCACTCTATGAATTTCAGGCCACCGCAGCTCCCAGTCTTGACTGTCTTAAACTGGTTTTCCTGGCTTCTTCTCTCCCAAGGATAAAACCAAACACCAAACTTGGAGGCACTAATTCTATCTGCAAAAAGCAGCAGCCAGAAAATGCAGGAGAAATTCAGACACACTGTAGGAGCAGGGAAGGTGATACTGGGAGTGGTTGTGCCTGTGTTTGTGGCAGTTATAGGGGAGGAAAGGAAAGAGGCAGGTGAGGCCTGTTGGATGAAGGTTCATGCCTGGCTTTCTCCCAGTGCTAGGCATGTTGCTGCCAGTTTGGCACATGCATGGGCAATGGAGAGCTTGGGGGTGTCAGCAGAATGGTCTCTCATGGTGGGACCAAGCTAAAACGTGACCCTGCACTCATCCCCACCAAATCATCTAATTCCAACTAACTAAGACCACTTTCTGAAAGAGTCCCAGAATGCAGGCAGTCAAATCAGTGGTACCTGAGCACACAACACCAGCATCTTCACTGTGGCCACACTTGTGGACACCCCAGCCATGGTGGCCACACTGGAAGAGGGACAACTCCCAGCCTGTGCAGTTCATATCGTCCAGGTAGATGCTGCCACTGCCTTGTCCAAAGGAGGCACCTGATGTTGCAGAAACAGCAGCACCACATCCCAGCTGCCTGCACACCACCTGGGCATCACTCAGGTCCCAGCCATTGTCACAGACGGTGCCCTGGCCCCCAGAGTGTGAAATCTCCACACGACCCTCGCAGCGGTTCCTGCCGTTCACCAGGCTGATGGTGGAGGCATCTGGAAAAGAAGGAGGTATGGAGAACTTGGGAAAGGATTTTATCATGAAGGCACATCCTATTGCCAGGGCCTTGGAATCACTCTATGAATTTCAGGCCACCACAATTGCCAGTCTCAGCTGTATTGAACTGCTTTTCCTGGCTTCTCCTCTCCTATGCAGAAAACCACCAAACTCTGAGGCACTAATTGTTTCTGCAAAAAGCAGTGGCAAGAAAACGCAGGAGAAATTCAGACCCACCTGAAGGAGCAGGGGTGGTGGGGCTGGCTGTAGCTGTGCTTGTGGCACCTGCAGGGGAGGAAAGGAAAGAGACTGCTGAAGCATGTTGGATGAAGGTTCATGCTTGGCTTTCTCCCAGTGCTGGACACGTTGCTGCCAGCTTGGCACATGGGCAATGGAGAGCCTGGGGGTGTCAGCAGAATGGTCTCTCATGGTGGGACCAAGCAAAGATATACTCCCACACACATCCCCAACACACACCGAATTCCAGCCAAGAAGGAACACTTCCTGAAAGAGTCCCAGATTGCAGGCAGTCAAATCAGTGGTACCTGAGCACACAACACCAGCATCTTCACTGTGGCCACACTTGTGGACGCCCCAGCCACGGTGGCTGCACTGAAAGATGGATGACTCCCAACCCGCACAGCTCACGTAGTCCAGGTAGATGCTGCCGCTGCCTTGTCCAAAGGAGGCACCTGATGTTGCAGAAACAGCAGCACCACATCCCAGCTGCCTGCACACCACCTGGGCTTCTCTCTGGTCCCAGCCATTGTCGCAGACGGTGCCCCGGCCCCCAGAGTGTGAAATCTCCACGCGACCCTCGCAGCGGTTCCTGCCGTTCACCAGGCTGATGGTGGCATCTGGGAAAGAAAGAGGTATGGAGAACTTGAGAAGACCCTCTAGCACAAAGACACCTTCTCTTGCCAGGGCCTTGGCATCAGCCTACGAATTTCAGGCTACCATGATTCCCAGTCCTGGCTGGGTTAAATTGCTTTTCCTGGGTTCTCCTGTCTCAGGATGAAGACTAAACACAAACCTCTGCTGCACTAACTGTTCACCAGAAAAACATGGACAAATTCAGACTCACCTGAAGGAGTGGCCAACTTGAACCTGGGTAGATCTTTGGCTGTGGCATCTGTAGGGAAGAAAGAAGTAGCAAGTGAGCTCCTGGTGCATGAAGGAGCATGTCCAGGTTGCTTCTAATACTGGGAATGTGGTGCCACCACACAACATGGGAGATGGAGAACTTGAGGGTGTCAGCGTGGTGTTCTTTCATTGTGGGATCAACTGAAAACATAATCCCACACTCACTCCCAACACACACTAAATTCCAGCCACAGGCAGGTGCCTTCTCTTGCCAGGGAGGTGACAATGACCTGTGAATTTAAAACTACCATGACTTCCAGTCTCAGCTGCATCCTTTTGTGCTTTTCCCAGGCTCTGCCTTGGAGAAGACTAAACCCCAAACTCTGAGGCACTAATTATTTCTGCAGAAAGCAACAGCCAGAAAAGCCAGGAGAAATTCAGACTCACCTGAAGGAGCAGAGACAGGGAGGCTGGGTTTGGCATTGGTGGCATCTGCAGGGGAGGAAAGGAAAGAAGCAAGTTGGATGAAATAGGATGGCCAGGTTGGATGAAGTAGGTTTCTCCCAGTGCTGGGCACGTTGCTGCCACACTGTCACATGGGAGATGAAGAGCTTGGGGGTGTCAGCAGGGTGGTTTTTCATGGTAGGATCAGCCAGAAATATAACCCTGCACTCATGGTCAATGCACACTGAATTCCAGCCAGCAGAGACCGCAAACAGACACCTTCCCTTGTTGGGACCTTGGCATAGGTCTACAAGTTTCAGGCCACCAGGAGTGCCACCCTTGCCTTCAGTTATGATGTTTTTCCTGGGCTCTGCTGTCCCATGGAGGTAACCAAACCCCAAAATCTGCAGGAATCACTGGTTCTTCAAAAGCACTGGCCAGAAATTTCAGAGAGACTCAGACCCACCTGGAGGAACAGAGGGCATTAATGGTGGTGTATCAGTGGTTGTGGCATACGTAGAGTTGGAAGATAAAGAAGCAGGTACATCCCTGTTGGGTGAAGGATCATGATCAGGCTCCTCCCAGTGGTGGGCATGTTGGTCTGACATGGAGATGGAGAGAAATGTGTCAATCTCAAGGCTGATCTTTTGTTGAAGGAGTAAGGAAACCAAGAATTTTTGAATACATTTTCAAAACACTTTTTTTTTCCTATAAAATGAGTCCTAATTGTTTTGGTCACCCTGAGATGTTGTGGATTTCCCTTCACTGGCAACTCTCCAGGTCAGACATGGCTCTGAGCATCTGTTTTAAACTGCCTCTGCTTCTTTTTGGAGGTTTAAGACAGAAGATTATTAAAATTGCCTTGTAACCCAAATCATTCTATGATTCTGTGGTTCCATGGGTCTATTAATTTTTGATTCTTTTACATGGCTGCTTTCAGTGACTTAATTTACAATACATCTGATAAACAAATTCCTATCAGGTGTGTTTTCCCTAGAGGGCTGCATCATCTGGGATGCAGGGCAAAGCCCTGGTCTCTGCAAAATAATACATAATTAGTAATGTCATATTCCACAAAGGTGTGGTAGCCTCACAAATTTAATTTTTAATTAATAAAAGGATGTAAACAGAGATAACTGAAGGCAAATCTGCCAACTAGCAAATGTATGTTTCATACATGCATGTTTGGTCAGACTAAAGAGAATAATTTGGATTTTTGACTAATAATTTAATTTTTTAGTGGCAATTCTTAATGTCTATTTGCTAGGAATGGACAGAATTTGCTGGGAGGTCAATAAACCAAGACTAAAATCTTACTGATAACCTAATAAAGTGAAATACTTTAATACTCAAAGTACTCAAAGTTTGAAATACTCAAAGTTTACAGGAAGAGGTACCTGGGCATGAGTAATACAGAATAATTTTGGAGCTCCCTTAAATCTGTGCTTCTAATTTGAAATACCACAGTACTTTCAGTTGTTTATATACACAGATTTATCTGTAAAATTAAATAAGTATAATAAGCCCAAAAACAAGAACAAAGAGAACTTGTATAAATGTATTCATGATTTTAATACAAAAAGAAATCAGTGACATGCTTAGTCAGGATGAATGATGTGATACAGCACTATACAAATGCCATGTTTTTCTAAAGTCTTTTTCATCTGAGTAGCACACACAAAGTACTTGGTAATTCCCAGATATATAGAAAGTGGCTTTATGTAGTGAGACAGGTGTCAGACCCTTTTGGTTTCTTTGTTCTATGATTTCATTGTTTTAAATGTCTCTTATTTTTATTTCCTTGGATCAGTTTTCATTTCTCTGTTTCTCTTTTTATAATTCAAGCATTTTTAACTGTCTTTTGAAAAGCAGTGGGCAAAATAAGCAAGGCACACTCTATTGCCAGTATTCCCAGGGATATAATGGGTGTTTTTTTCTTATTTATAGATGCAAAAAACAGTGAACAAAGAGGTGTCTGAGTCAGAAGAAATTCCTAGCAGGAGCACAAGACTTCAGATATCTTCTGTGAAAGAGGAGTGAGAGTTGTACCTTTTCTATTGATTGGTTGGGGTTTTGTTGTTCTAGCTTTTTTAAAATACTGGTAGCATTTAGAAAGTTCTTAGCAGTACTTAATATTGGTTTCTGAGAAAACTCAACACTGTTTTGTATTTGTATGCGTGCAGGCTGGATTGTTACAGTCTCCAGGTTTTTATTCCACCTGGCTGAAAGTCCCAAGTTAGTAAAATGCACACACCTGGGGCTTCCTGACACCCTACAACACAGCAACTGTCTTTCTGTTGCACTCCCATTAAATTATATAAAGCCAAATAAGTATTGTGTGGTTCCATGTGCATTTGCAAGGTGGAATTTGAAGTACTGTAAAGCAGATATGCATTACAGCCAAAGAAACTATAATCCCTCATAATTCCATACTGAAAGCCATAGATTTATAGGAACAAGGTCTCTCAGTCTTTCATGTCAGAATTCTTTTTAAATTTGGTTCAAACTTAGCTACAAGACATGACTGCAAAAAATGATAATTTCATTGCATTAAATTCATTTTAACAAAAATAATACTTAATTGTGATATCAATTGGTTCATATTTTTAATAAGGCAACCTGGTGTTATCTAATTTCAATCTATCTTCTAATCTCTCCAAAGGGTTGATTAAACTGGCCTGTGAGTGTCATGTATAAACCCAGAGTAACAAAGTAAGACAGCTTTTTTCCTACCTTTTTGGGAAGAATAATTTTTGTATAGATTTGATGAGATGGCATCCAGGAGTGCTGCATTTAGGAGGAATAACCACAGCAAGTCCCTGGTGACACCCATCTTGTCAAGAGATCCCAGTAAAACTGAGCTTTAGATTTTATACTCTGCACTGGTAAAAACTGGGGCTCCCAAGGTCAGCCTGGCCCGTGTTGTGTCTGATTTATTATGCAATATTTTTTATGATTATCCGATCTTTACAGAAGGATTACATAGGAGTGGTAAAGTTTCCATTTCCTAGATAATTTGTGTTACTAGGAAGAAAAGAAACTCTATGCCACCCAAAACCAGGATATGCCCTTCATATAAATTACCTTAACTGTACATGCTGGCCCAGAGTTACCTTTGGAACCAGGCTGGTGAATATATGTGTTTCTTTGCCTCAACCATCCCCATTTTATTTATTTATTCTTAACAGGTAATTGCTTGATTATGCAGACTGTACTGCAGGATGAAGCAGCAAATCCATAGCAGGTTTTCTGACAAATTCTTCAGCAGAGTCCTGGTCTTATAAATGTTTATATTTTAATTCTCCATTTGAAACTTTAGGTTTGTTTCCTTGCTGTTTGTACACCAAAAAAAAAAAAAAAAAAAAAAAACCAAAAAAAAAACACCAAAAAAAAAAAATCAAAAAAAACCCCACACCATAAATTGAATTAAATCAGGAATCAAAAGTAAATTCATGCCAATTTTTGTAACATATCCTAAGTGTACCTCACCTGCAGGCCTCTGTTGAGCTTGCTCTGCTTTACCAGTGACTTGTCTCTGTCTACAGCTATGGCCCTCAGATGCCTCTGCAAGCAGGACTCTCTTCAGTCCCTTCAATCACACAGTTTATAAAAAAGAAAAGAAGGATGAACTGAAATCAAAAGTCCTGTTGAGCTGGTTTCCTTGGCTGGTCTGTATCATAAATGCAGGTGAACCCAGTGGGAAGAAATTATGGTGTCCGACTCCAGTTCAGAAGGCTGAATGATTTCTTTATTATAACTATGCTAAAATACATTAATATACTATATAAAAGAAGATACTAAAACTACATCCTACTTTCTCTAACTACCATATCTAACTCACTCACAACTTGTGACGCTCTCTCACCCTGCAGGTGGATTGGATTGGCCACCAGTCTCAAACAATTGTCACCAGAATCCAACCAAGCAATCACCCCAGGTAAACAATTCTCCAAACACATTCCACATGGGAAAAACAAGGAGCAGAAATAGAAATTGTCTTCTCTTTCTTCTCTCTGTGCACCTCTATGAAAAATCCTAAGAGAGAGAGAGAAACGTGCTTGCCACAGGTCTGTGTGAAGTCTTAACGGAGTTGTAGATGACTTGGGGGCACGACAGCCCCCAATCCTGTCTGATGCATTTCTACTCTTTCTGCTCTCCTCATGAGGAGAAATAGAGGTCAGCTAGAAACAGGCCAGTTTTTGAAATTCTGAAATTCTTTTCATTACACACATCAAGGTTGTATCTCTCTGTTTATTTTGGCTACAAGACCAACTACAACCAAACTGCAGTGGTTGGACATAACTCAATATTCTTGCTGATGTGTTCCAACCCTCCTTGTGTAGAAATGCACAGCTTGGGTCTAGAACAAGGGGTATAAAGAGTGCTCTTCCTGCAAAGGTCCACAGTGCTCAAATAGAGGAAAGAAAGACAAAAGGCCAGAGTCCAGTAACAGATCAGAAGCTGTTACTGAAAAGAGCAAACAAACAGGAGGACAATGGTAAATACAACCGATTGTACTCACATGTTAATAAAGAAATGGAAGCCTGAACATTGCTATTCACAGCTCTACTGCTCCTGACTGCCTGAGAAGAGCAAAAACAATGCCATGTGCTCAGTGGAGTGATCACACACTGTCATTGGGAGGGGCTCATGAGGTCAGTCCTGCTTCAGGACTCTTGAAAAATGAGCCAGACTTGTCTCAGTGGTGGCTGGTGGCAGGTTGAGAAGCAATGGGCATGAATAGAAGTACAATAAACTTAACATAAGGAAAGAGAATTCCACTGTGAGACTGGACAAGCAGTGGAATAGGTTGCCCAGCAATTCTAAAGATTCCTCAATTCTTCAAAATATTCACACCAACTGGACAGTTCTGAACAGCTTGTTTTCTTTGACCCTGCTTTGAGCAAGGGGATGGACTTGAGGATCTCCAGATTGTCCAACCATAGGTGCTCTGAGACACCGTGAACAGAAGATTTATGGATGATATCAAGGAGTTTCAACAACAGAGAAGGATGCAATGTTATATCTATCCACAGTAATTAAATCTGGTAGCAAGGTTCATGAACACATGATCATGTCAGGCTCCTTCCTGGGTCTCACCAGTTTCAGCTTAATGGTGCATTTCTGGCACTTCCAGTAAGTGTTTTTTAACTTATATGAGGGCCTATGCCTTAATAACAGGCACCTTTGATATTTGTAGAGGCTAAAATTCCAGTGTAATCTACCAAACATGCCTCAGATTATCTGTTTTATCTATTGCTGAGATCACTGAGATCAGAGCAGCAGGAAGTTTTATGCAAAACAAAGTACCATAAAAGTCTGCAAAAAACGTGAGTTATGAGACTGCATTCCTGCTGGCAGAGCAACAATCCATTGCTGTTCTCACATCTTGAATAAACAAAACTTTGGCCTTGGCTCTTGACCACTTATCAGTAGGATAAAATACACGGGATCAAATTTGTCTTACTGTAATCAAAAGCCTTGAGACATAGGAAATTTTAGACATTTTTCTAAGAATATCAACCTCAGTTAATGCCTAACCTGCTTTTTCAGGCCAGTTATGTGCTGGAGCAAGTGTTCAATAAACTATACTGTTATAGTTGGATTAAAAAGCCAAATGTTTTCTATGCAACTTCAAAAATGAAGTTTCAAACTGTTGAATTTTTCAATCACAGTTGTGATTTGAAATTTCAGCCACAATTTTTAGTGGCTCTTAGAGCTGTTAAACACTACAGAATGTCCCCAACAGTCAGAACTCCCTGTATTTGAAGGGATTCTGGGAGAGATTTGGTGGAGCACTTCAGGGAAGTATGGTTAAAAAAGAAAATATGAGAGTAGATGCCATTTATTAATAATCATCATTTGCATTTACTTAGAGCACTTTAATGACTACACCATTTGCCCTAAACTTCAGATTTTATATAGAACTGGAGAAGACTTATTGTACATAGCCAAGGAATGATGAGGAGAACTTCAAACCTTAATGCAAATATGACAGTGCAAATACCTCTTTGGGGACATTGCTATATTTTATATTAATTCACCAGTATTTAACAGAGGGGGAAATTATAGAGACATGTGAGGGTTTGCTGCAATTTTGTAGGTTGTGTTTGCATGATAACAGGAACTCATCAGAAACCATTAGCTACTCCACTGACTTAAGTCACAAATATTAAACCCTTGTCTGTCATTAAATTTCCATCCAGTTCAATCCTCGGCCCATGTTATCTCCCAGCCCTCTTCCCCTTCAAGAACCTTCCACTGAAGAATTTCCTCTGGCTGTGATGCAATGACTTTATCACAGCGGCACAGGATAAGTGAAAGGTGTTGAAGTCTGATCTAAGGCTTTTTCCCTTGGGAAGTTTTAAACACATTTCCAGCTCCCACTCCTTATGTGGTCCAGACCCTTCCCCAGCTCCTTTGCCCTTCTCTGGACACGCTCCAGCACCTCAATGGCATTTTCCAGTAGGGGCCCAAAACTTAACCCAGGATTTGAGGTGCCACAGCAGTGCTGGTTCCCTGTACATGCCAAGGATGGCACTCAGGATGACAAAGATCAGGTGTTACAGACATAAAGTGTTATGCTGTGCTGGTCTCACAGCAGATCTGGCTGTATTTTTCACTGGACCAAGATATCCATCGTGAGGTGAGGGATTTTATGGTTCATGTGTTATGATTAAATAAGAGAGACTAATATTATAGGGTGGAAATCAATCTGAGGGTTGTTAAACTTTCCCTGGTCTTTTGGCTTCCTTCAATTTTGAGTTGTTATATCAAGTCCACCTCTTTTCATGAAGTGAGCCTCCACCAAGGAAAGCCAGTCAGGCTTGGATTTTAATCTTGAATCATCAATGAAATTACTCAGTGCAAGGAAATTGCTCAATCCACCAAACTACTCAATGTGACCAGGTGTTTGGCAAGGTTTACCTAATCTGGTATGGAATGACTTTCTTCATTTTCTGCCTCAAGAGAAACCCATCCAGAGTGAGAACAGTGACTGAGGGGAGCCCTCATCATGGTCAGCAGCTTCGTCATAAGGGGAAGTGAGGGACAGCACCAACATCTGGTGGCCAGTGACAGGACTCAAGGGCATGGCCTGAGGTTGTGTCAGGGAGGTTCAGGTTGAATTTCAGGGAAAGGTTTTTCCCCAGAGGGTGCTGGCACTGCCCAGGCTCCCCAGGGAATGGCACATCCTCAAGGCTGTCAGAGCCCCAGGAGTTTGGACAGCAGTGCCAGGGTGGGATTGTTGGGGTATCTGTGCAGGAACATGAGCTGGACCCAATGATCCCTGTGGATCCCTTCCATATTCTGTGATTCCATGAACAGCCAGGGGCTGAAAGCAAAAATTAAACTATGCACAGGAAACATCAGATGGAGCAGCAGCTGAATTCAGGTTTTCCTGGATGACAAAAAAGAATTCAGCTCTGGGAGAGGCTAAAAGACCTGGTCATGCTTTATCCCTCATTGTGTTATGTCCAAAACACAAAAAATGCCAAAAAATTATTATTCTAGATTATCAGATTTCTTGCACTCTAATACATTCAGACTCAGATGTGTGTTAATAGAACTTGTTTATAGAACCTAACTGCAATTTCAACATTTCAGTTTTACCATTAAGAAAGCAAACAACAAACAAAAATCTTAAAGATCACAAATTTCACTCCCCATAGAACTGCTGAGGTAGCATTTTTGTTATATGGGGAAGACTGGTGTGAAGTGGGATTAACAGGCATGAGGCAGTAAGCATATTCCTAATATTTATTCTAGAGCTTCTGGCAATCTAGCAGCATAGATCTAGTTTCTTCCAGAATTCAATTGGCATTTAAAGATGCTGTCTGTCAAATGAGACAGTTTTAGACAGATCCAAGTTAATTTGTAGCCTCAGAACCAGGTTCCCAAAGCTGTATTGGGCCAGCAACAACAATCACACTTTCTCGGTCAGAGCTTGCCTCTCTCTTGGACCTTTGAAGACAGCCTTGGTGGCACCTGGAAGAATAGTCATAGGCCCTGCACACCACCAGCTCACACTGCAGGTAAACCTCTGGATTGCTCCGAATGAACTGGAAGGCATTGAATTTAAACCGCAGGATGTTCCTCTGGGGTGAGTAATAAGCAGCATAGGTGGGATCTTTGACACACCTAAAAAGGAACAAAAAAAAAAACCCTCTCATGAATATGCACTGCAGTCAGTCATTTACATGCAAAAAAACACACAGCATGAGAAGTCATTTTTAAACATAATGAAAACGGTTCAGAAAGCTGCAAGTGGGAAAACCAAAATGCCTTTCTTTGCCAGAATTGAACCACATTGCCTTTCCTCAGCCTGTCGTGTGTTTGATACGTGGTGTTTCTATGATTCTGTGAAGGTAAATTAACCTTACCTGAGGTATTGCACCATTACCTTAATAATAATAATAATAATCCATCATGAACTGGCTATAGCCATTTAGTCTACTTGTTATTTTTAGCTGTGGTGTGTGTGTGTGTTATATTTTGGGTCAATCCATCTCCCTTTTCCCACTGAACCCTGAATGCTGTTGTCCATTAATTGATTAGAAACCGTCATTATTATGTGCTATATTCACACTATTCTATTAAATTTTTTTTAAAAATTTAATAGGAGATACAGGAGTTTGAAGGCAGTTGTATCTCTAATTGTAATTCATAGGAACTCACCCATTCTTAATTATAGGATAGGTTCTGGTTGTAAAATTGTGGCGAGTGGGAGATGCCACACAAGTGTCCAGAAATAACTCCAGCATTGGGTCAGAGCTGTGCAGGGAAGCTTCCAGGAACAAATTCTGGTTGATGCCAACATGGTAGGGTAAGTCATACACTGGCCGTGAGAAGCTTGAAGAGTCATAAAATGTGAGGTTTACATCGTATCTCTCATACTGAGTTTCGTTGACTTCAAAGTTGCCGTCCGCGACGTACATCGTTTTTGCCCACGTGTTCTGGAGCATCTTGCAGTTGATATGCAGGAGAAGATTTCTATTTCTTGTGATTAATGTACCAGAAGAGGACCCTCTAATAATGTTGGAATAGCTGATTGTGTTGTTGTTTCCCTGTTTGGCATATAAAATAAAACGCAAAATTAATTCATATAGCCAGGTACCCTATTATACATTCTGAACTTTGCTGTACCCTTACAGCAATGTGCACTGTAAAAACATTATTTCCCAGAAAGTCTGATGTGGAAAAGTCTGAATCTAGTAATTTCTGTTCTCAAGATAAAACTCTGTAATCTTCATGTGATATTCAGTGCCCACAATTTTGGTCTAGAAAACTACTCACAATAAATGCAAATGTAACAGAATTAAATACAACCTGTACAACATGTGAAGGTTCAGGTCCAGCACATTATTTAAGCTGAAATCTGGCTACAGCATTATTAGCCATGTTTAGTGAAAGCTTTGAAACCTTTGTAACCATCACACTCAGCCTAGGACCTTGAAAATGCCGAGTATTTGTATCCTTCCACAGCTTATTCCTTTGGAGATGGATAATGGGTTGTAAGGGAATGTTCTGTTAGCAGAGGCAGAAAATGCAAGTGCAAATAAACCTTATCCTTCACTAGAGAGGGAGAAACCCATAATCACCAGGACACTTCCCGTCCCTGCAGATCCCAGGTAGCTTTCAATTTGTGCTTTGTTTTCAAAGCGAAATATTCTGTTTGGATTTTTATATCCTCCCGTTATTTGCCCACTTTGTTGAAATGTTCAGTCCTACCTCTCTGACGGTGCCACAGCGAGTGTATGGAATGTCAAATGACACAGAATTTGAGGTGATGTTGGGTGTGCAAAAGGGGTCGTTCAGGGTGAGGTTCCAAGCAGAGTAGCCATGGGACTCAAGGAAGTATCTGCTCACAACCACGTGCATGTAGTCTGGCAAACACAGCAGTGCTAGTGGATGGCAGAGAAAATATGTTACAAGCTCAGTGAAGTGACCAAAAAAGGTTGTAAGCAGTGGATTAAATAAACACTATCTTTTGCAGAAGCAGTTGATATGGCAGAAGGAGTTCAGAATCCAAACCACGGACTTGAATCTCCACGAAAACACTACAGATCTAATTTAAATTTTACAGATCTAATTTAAAACACTAACAAGATTAACAATCAGTGAACTAGAAAATAATTGAAAATCATGGTTCTGCTTTAAAGTTGAACTTACTGGTGCTGTCATCAGCCGGAGTGGAATAATAGTTGGCCTGAAACCCTCTGTATGTGTATCGGGAGTCGCTGTGAAAGCGGACGCTCATCAGGTTTGAGGATGATGTGTAGCTGGGGTAATAACCAGAACAAATCTTCCCAAGGAGAGGAGAGGTTTGCAGGGGCCCATCATAGATTTCCACGTAGTCAGAGAGGCATCTGCCACCTTCCATCCTGGGAAGCAACATAACTATTTGGTTTAATGCTTCATTTCTATGTTCTTTGGTTTTTGTTTGCTTGTTGGTTTGGTTTTTTAGTCAGATTATCACTTTATCTTTGGCAGAAGATAATTGATATGACTGTCAAATCTCTGGAACAGAATCTACAGCCTCTAATTTCTGTCTCATTAGATGTCAGCCACGTTTTTTTTTTCAAAAATGAACACATCTTCCCTCTCCAGATGTACTAAAAGCTTTGATAAAGATCCTTGAAATCAAGTAGACATTTGCTTAGTAAGTCCAAGTTGTCAGTCCCATATGTTCATCTTCCCCAGTAATAAATTCTTACTTACTGAATATCTGTAAATTCAATTGTGACGCGGAAGTTGCTTTTTACTTGTATTTCCCACACACAGTTGGCATTGTTTGGATAATTTCTGGGGTAAAATGGGCTCTGTAAGGTACCAGATGAAGAGGAGAGCAAACCACCACAAGAATAATCTTCTGCAGAGAAAAATACAAGAAGAAAAATATATGTATGCACCTTTAGGGTGTGAAGTTTATGTCTAAATGTAGAGATAGTGACTTCTATCAGTTTCCGTAGCCTCTCCATCAGGTTCGTATACACCTAAATGCAGGTTAGGAGATGCTAACCACACTGAATAGATTTTATAATGCTGATCTGCAGTGCTTGCACTAGCAGGACACAAATATTTTCCACAGAACTGGGCAGTTTTGAGGCTGGAATTATGAAGGTCAGCTGTTCCTTGAAATAGGAACCCCCTATTACAATTGCTAATGACCACAGGGAAGAGGAAAAAAAATAATCATATAATTTTGTATCAAAAAAAGAATGCTGATAAATATCCCGTTCACAAACTTACCCAAGTCCTCCAAACCTACCTGAGGTTGGTGACGGAGTGGAAGTATCGGGAGCTGTAGGGAGAGAGCAGCAGGTGAAAACTCAGCATTTTGCCTAAGAGAAACAGCCCTCTGGGGGTCACCCCTCCCCAGAAGGGCTCCTGAAGGGACAATGAGACACCAGACCCACAATCACTACCTGGACACATGGCAGGTCCCTGTGTGGCTGCATCTCCCCATCCACCCACCAGCCCAGGGTGCAGATGGTGTTCTGGACATGCAACAGCTCCCGTAAGTAGGACCGTGACCTCTTTTGTTAATGGTCAGAAGGGTGGGACAGAGTGGACCCTCAGCATGTTGGCTGGTGACCCCAAACTGGAGAGAGGACAGTCAGGCAGACGGTGCTGCTGCCATTCAGAGGGAGCCTGGCACTGCAGACACAGCAGCAGCCAGCCTTGCTGCTCCACAGCTCCTCAGCTGCCAAAAGGAGTTCTCTGCACTGTGGCTGAGCACATCACCTCCCTTTATTTTGGAAAAACAAAAAGTAGCCTTTGGCTGCTGTGGCAATGAGTGTGCCAGGGCTGAGCAAATCCTCTGCCTACAGCACACTCAGGAGAACAGATGATAGCTCAGTGGCAGCACTGGGTGAAGTGGAGAGAGTCCCATTCCTGCCCACCAGGCAAAGAAACAGTGTCTGGCAGCAGCTTCATGGCCATCCTCTCCTCAAGAACGCCCTTGAGCCAGGCTGCCTCTAAGTGGGGCCAGAGGGTCTGGATGCCCACAAGGTGTTGAGAGCCACCAGAAGCTCTTTGTGACCGAGTTTGAGCTCCTGCCCTGGCGAGGAGAAAAGGACAGTTCTAGCCTTACCCACGGTGGCATTGAAGGCAAGAAATGATGAGTAGTAGGCGTGGAAGCCCCTCCTGGTGACGCTGCCATCACTGCGGAACAGGACGGTGAGCTGGTTCCCGGAGGAGTTGAAGACGCGGTCGTCGTTCCGGCAGACGAGGCCGAGGCGGCTGCTCTGGGGGGACCCTCCGTCGAACACCTCGATGGCATCGTAGGGGCAGCTGCTGCCTTCCAGCCTGCAGGGAGAGCAGGATCTGCCTGAGCACAGCTGCAGGGCCCAGCAGCCCGGCTCCATCCCCACCTCAGTGCTCAGCAGCGGCTGCCGAGGCCCCGCGGTGGGGACGAAGCCGCCCCAGATCCCGCTGGACTCACTCCACGTCCGTGAACTGCAGCCGGATCCTGCGGGCCGGGTTCCGCAGCTGGATGCGCCACACGCAGTAGGCGTTGTTGGGGTAGGAGTTGGGGTATCCCGGGCTCTGGATGGTGCCAGACAATCCCTGAAGTAAGCCACCACAGGAGAGGCTCCCTGAGGGAAAGGGAGAGAGATCTTATCCCATCGCCAGAATCCTTCAGAGAAGGGCATGGCCCCGCCAAGGAGGTTTTGCCTCCCTGCCAGGCGCCCCAAAACATCATCCCTGTATCCCCCCCAGCCAGGGCACGGGTTGTGCTCAGCTCATACAATAACCCAGATCCATGGGGATGGCTGTCCACCTGAGGAAGGAAATAATCAGACCCCCTAACTCCTGTGGACCTAAATGTGGTTTGTGACAGAGGGGAAGTTGAGCTGGAGGCACCCGGTGCTGCAGGGAGAAATCAGCAGGATTCACTGCCAGCATTTTTCCTAAGAGATACAACCTGCCTGGAGTGGAGTCAACCCTCTCCAAAAGCCAGGATCTTTCCAGTGAGGGGACGAGAGACCATGGGCACAAACTGAAACACAGGGGATTTCCTCTGAACACCAGGAGACAATTTTTCTCTGCAAGGGTGGCTGAGCACAGGCACAGGTTGCCCACAGAGGTGGCAAATAGCCAAAAACCCTCTGGATATGGCCTTGGGTAGCCAGCTCTGGCTGATCCTGCTTTTAGCCAGGGGGTAGGACCAGATGTACTCCAGAGATCCCTTCCAACCTCATCATCCTGTGATTCTGTGATGGATAACTGAGGGCAGAAGCTAGTCCAGCCCCATAGCTCCTCTGGACATACCTGTTGTAGTCCACAGCCTGGTGTACATCCGTCTGGAGACAGCAGGTGCTGCAGGGAGAGAGCAGCAGATGAGCAAGCAGTGTTTTACCTAAGAGGATCATCCTGCTGGGAGTCCCCCCTCTCCAAGCCCACATGAAACCCCAGTGAAAGCCAAAGCCCACAGTCAGCACTGCAGTGGGGCAGGACTGAGGTGGCTGCAGTGCCAGCTGTGCCAGCACTTGCTCAAGGGCATCCCCACTGCAGCAACATGAAGACCAGTGCCAAACCTCTCCCACAGAAGTGGCTGCGCAATCCCAAATGATCCCAAGCAATCCCACATCTCCCTGAATGTTAGGGACATTAGCCAGGGTATGTAAGTACAGCATACACAGAGCATCCCAGAGAAAGAAAACCCAATGGAAAACCCATATATAAACAGAAATCTCTTGTTACCTGCTGTTGGAGTCACTGCTATTCCCGAGTCTGGAAGGAGAAAATCAGAGGATGTGAGGCACTAGGAGTGCTTGGCTCCCCTTGGACCACGTATTTAATTTCATGGAAAGTTATGGAGGAACCCATGGGGAGGATGGTCTGACTAAAAACCATCCCTCTCCTCACACCCTGCTCCGTGCAGGAGTGATGCCCAAACCCCAGATTTCCCAGGTACAGTCTGCAAACATGAGATTGATGAAACACCCTCCTCTGCCCTGCTGAGTGTGGAGCAAGGGCTGGGCAGCCTCCATCCCACCTCAATCCAGATGGATTTTCTTCAGGAAAATGCCACCAAAACACAGACACCCACCTGAGCACACGACAGAAGCAGGTCCATGGTAACAGGCACTGTACTTGTATTGGTAGGGGCACTGCCACACGTAGTTCTCACTGCCCGTACAGTTCACCTCAGAAATCATGTACGGGTACGAGCTGCTCGGAGGGAAGCGGTACATGGCTGCCAGAGGGAAGCCACAGCCCAGCTGTCTGCACACCACCGTGGTGTCCTGCATGTCCCACAGGGAGCCACACACCTTCTCCCAGGCTCCAAAGTAGTAGATCTCCACATTGCCCGCACACCGGTTGGGCCCGTCGTTCAGCCTCAGCTGCAGATCTTCGAGAGACACAAAGCCCTTGGTCAAGCCAGTGGTGCTCTGGGTGCAGGGAATGACATCCCACACCCTCTCTAGGCATGGCTGCATCCACCTGCAGCACAGCCCAGGGCTGGAAGCCCCTTCTCAGCTCCCACAGTGTAGGATGGAGAGGTTGGGGCAGCCAGGGCAGGCATTCACATCCCTGTGCCCAGGGCAGTGACAAGAACCCTGGCAGACAGACTCACCATCAAATATGATTGGAACTGTGGAGGAGAACAAGCAGAGAGAGGAAAAAAAAAAAAAAAACACACACAGAGAGCAAAAGAATTAGGACAAATACTTTGGGAGCTGTCACTTCCTCCAGTGAGTCAAGATCCCACTGAAGTGCACAAGTTAAAGATTTTTTTCATTCTAGCAAGGAGGCTGGTTGCTGGAGGGCAAAGCCATCCCCAAATTCCTCCATCCAAAATATTTTACTTCTCATGTACATCCCCATCCCCACCCTAAAGAAAATGTGAGCTTGTAATCATACTCATTTCTTCCCAACAATAAATGCTATTGCACAAACATAAATCTATCACAGTTATAGAAAGTAATAATCTGATAAATTCTACTTACTGGTCGTGGAGTCAGTAGTTGTTGGGGGTCTTGTTGTTGCTAGAGAAGAAAAAAATAAGACAGCATATGTGAAGGTCAACAAGGCAAATTTAACATGCAACTTCCTCAAACCCTGTTTCAGTCTCTAGCAATTTGCAGCCAATGAACTTTAGATGCAGCAGATTTCTAATTGTTTTGGTCAATCTCAGCAGTATTTTCTGCCAATAACCATCAACACTCTTTGTGAGCCCACCAAAACCTGCAACTGGCCCAGAGAGTGCTTTGAAGTGGGACCAGATTTCTCAGGTCACCCAGCCCCCTGAGCTGGAAGAAGGGACAGGGAGCAGGATAAATCCCCATAATCCAAGGGGAATCCTGTAAACCACTTGGATAATCACAGCTCTGTGGGGCTGGATGGGATCTACTCAAGGGAGCTGTGGGGACTCAGCCTGGAGGAAAGAAGGCTCAGGGGGAACCTTATTTCTCCCTACACTGAAAGGAGGCTGTAGCCAGGTGGGGTTCAGTCCCTTCTCCCCCATAACAAGGACACAGCCTCAAGTCAGACTGGAGATAAGGGGAAATCTCTCCTTGGAAGGAACAGGCTGCCCAGGATGCTGGTGGAATCACCATCCCTTGAAGGGATTTAAAAGACATGTAAATGTGGCACGTGTAGACATGTAAATGTGTGGGGCTGCTGGGTTAATGGTTGAACTGATGATCTTAAAGGTCTTTTTCAGCTGGAACAATTCTTTGATTCTATCTGCTGGTTTCAGCTGACCTGATCAGGAGCTGGTAGCTCTGCTACTGATATGAGAATAGGCTGTGAAAAACTGCCTCTTTCTCCAAATCAAGCAATGAAAACCTCAGCAGAAATGAAGATGACATAAAATATCTGGGGAGGTGCTCAGAACAAGACCAGTGGCAAGGGAAGCTGCATTATTTTCATCGGGCACAGCTGCAGGTGAAAAAGGAGTCTCCAAAAGCCCCCTGTCCCAGGTTCTGCTGACATTCCCACTGCTCTAAGCTGCCTCTCGTTCCCTTCCCCCTCCAACACTGATTCCATCAATACCACTGGAGCTGGTTTCACTAGCATGGTCAAAGAAGGTTTTTCCTGCTAGGGCTGATGGAAACCCTCCAGGTGGCACTAAGAGATCAGAGGTGTCCCTCAGGACAGGGCTCTGGCAGGCGGAGAAAGGGGATCCCTTCCCCGGTGTTCTTGGATCGGGTGACAGCACCAAACCTATATTCAGAATTAATAACGGCATTTCATGTGAGTCCTGCTCTGTCCCTACACAGGTGACTGAAAAGCAGTCTACAAACCTGTATCCAGCCAAAATTTGTACTACAAACCTGTATTCAGTCAGTATTTGTCTGTATAAACCATGGATGATTTTGCTCTGGGATTTCAGAGATACTCAGAAACTGCTGCATTTATACAGCCTCCACTTTTAACCTGTCTTTATTACCCTAAGCTTTTAACCCAAGCAGTGATTTAACTAAGCTGTTCATTGCAGTGATGACTCTCATTCTTTCTGTGAGAGAAGCAACAAATATTCAATTATATGCTGTGTTTTAAGTGCACGTATGTGCTGCCATGTGGATTCTACATGGGTGCATTCAGCATCTGAAACTCCAGTCTGAAAGACACTGACTACCCTGGTATGTTGGCTACTACTGGAGTAAGAGAGTTTTCATCAGCCTGGAGAGAGAATATTTAGCAAGGCCAACTCTGTAAGCTATGTACATTTTTATGTAACTTTAAAGTTATCTGTTAGAGGCATTTTTGTTGGAGAATATGCTAGTGTTAACACAGGAAACAAAAACAAGGAAAAAACATGTTGAAGGAATATTACATGAATTAAGCAATGAGGACAAGAAGTTTGCATGCACAGGATCCCCTGGTGGCACTGGCAAAGGGGTGCCAGTGGATTTGCAAGGGAGTGGATTAGCTCCAGCTGAAGTTGGGGATAAAAATCCTACTCTGTGGACAGCCTGAGAGGTGGGAATATGCCCTCACCAATATCATGTTTGATAAGACCTGTGGCATTGGTTTCCAAACTCACAGTCTATGTGCTTGAAGTGATTTCTGGATGCAGAAGATCCTGACAGGCACAAATGTAATTTATTCAAACTTTCCAACACATCACACCATGCTGCTCCTCATACATGCAAGGCTTTAAATCTAAATTAGCTGGGTGGCAATGAAAGGGTTAAACAGCAACTCAGTATTTTCCAGCTGAACATCAACATCCCAGCTTAGTTTTCAGTATCACTAATTGCACCTCAAATATTTATGGAGAGAGTAAATAATGGGAGCATTAAAAACCCTGAATGTTATTTCTTTCTGCTGTGTGTGAGGGGGTGTGTGTGTGAGCATGGAAAGGAAAAACATGTTTTTACTTTTAATTCATTAGTTCCAGTCAAGTTCATTCCAGAACTTTACACCTGAAAGAGGAAGTGAGTTAAGGTCCCACTGAAGAGCACAGGTGACAGAAGATCTTTTTCATTCTAGCAAGGAGGCTGGTTGCTGGAGGGCAAAGCCATCCCCAAATTCCTCCATCCAAAATATTTTACTTCTCATGTACATCCCCATCCCCACCCTAAAGAAAATGTGAGCTTGTAATCATACTCGTTTCTTCCCAACAATAAATGCTATTGCAAAAACATAAATCTATCACAGTTATAGAAAGTAACAATCTGATAAATTCTACTTACTAGTCCTGAAGTCAGTAGTCATTGAGGAACTTGTGGCTAGCGAAGGAAAAAATAAGATATCATATGTGAAGGTCAACAAGGCAAATTTGACATGCAACTTCCTCAAACCCTGTTTCAGTCTCTAGCAATTTGCAGCCAATGAACTTTAGATCCAGCAGATTTCTGTCTGTTTTAGTCAATCTCAGCAGTATTTTCTGCCAATAACCATCAACACTCTTTGTGAGCCCACCAAAACCTGCAAGTGGCCCAGAGAGTGCTTTGAAGTGGGACCAGATTTCTCAGGTTACTCAGCCCCCTGAGCTGGAAGAAGGGACATGGAGCAGGATAAATCCCCATAATCCAAGGGGAATCCTATAAACCACTTGGATATTCACAGCTCTGTGGGGCTGGATGGCTTTTTACACCTGAAAGAGGAAGGGGTGGAGAGACAGCAGCTGTGGCAACAATTTTGATGTTTTTCCATCCCTGCATACAGGACGCAGCAGCAGTTGCTTAAAAAGAAAGGTTTTGTCTCTCCCAGCACCAGGCTGGCACCCTGCTCAGTCAGGGAAGTCTCACCTGGAAAAGGGGAAAGTATTTTTGGAATACAAAAAGCCATTACAATTTAATCAAATACAAACCCCACAGTTCATACACCTCACCCCCTTTAAAATAAATATGTATTTAGTCCAGAAAATACGTATTAGTCTAACTTTATATCCATTATCCCAATATAAAGGATTGGAAAATGTTATAATTGGCTTTGCAGTACATTAATTTTAATTTCCTTTACTAGGCTCTTTACGAAAAGTGATGGGAAAAAAATTAAATTCATTAAGCAGCTTTGATAACATTGATTTGTTCACCTCATAGGTTTGACCTGCTCTTGGTTTTCAAAAGAGCTGAGCCATGCTGATAAATCTTTTTCCATTAAATCCCAACGTTAGCCCAAGGAGAAATAAAGCTACAAAGGTGACCAGAAGTGAGGCTCTTTACCTGCATCCTCCTGAATGTGAAGGATTACCACCACCATCCAAGACAAGATCCTGGTGGCAGCCATCTCCTTGGAGCTCCTGATGCAGGAGGACACCAGAATTTATAGGCAGAGTCACCCAAGGGTGCAGCTCAGCAGCCCAATCTCTTGTTTTGGTAGCTCAATACCACATTCCCCGCTGCTCCCACTTCCCTGACTTCCAAGGCCACATGTTTGATTTGTAAACCAATATTTACAGCTTCCTGGTTCTGCAGGAGGACAATACCTGGCATCTGATCCAGGGAAAGCAGGGATCAGAAGTTGTTGCAGGAGCTGCTGTTTTTCCACCCCATCCCTCTTTGGCTGTGGAATCCTTGTGCTGTCACTTATATAACTTGTCCCTTTCTTGGGTTTGAGCTGTATCTGACACAAAACTGCTTTTTAGGCTGGTGTAAAATGTGCTTTTCTTTTCATGACTGAACATGTGGAAGGGTGGGACTACAGTGGGAAACAACCCAAGGGCTCATGGAAACCCTTTGTGCTCTGTCCTAAGAGATGTCACAAAAACATGCAGTAAAAGTGAGTGCATTCTTCTTTTTCTGTTCTCCCCGTGTTCATCCCTCAGTGAGCTCTATCCTCACCAGGGCAGCAAGAGTCAGGATGTTTAAGCTCTGCAAGTTCATCAAAAATATTCTTTTGACTTTTGACACAAACCCAAGCTAAGTGGTCATACACTGACCATTGTTAAACTGCACAAAACCATCCCAGAGAACAAGGGCTCTAAGTCTGGGAATAGGGGCAAATATAGAAAAGAAGTGAAAATTCATCCCAAATTCTCTGTTTCTGAAGCTCTTAAGAACTTGGCAGAACTCTTGACACAGTTGTCCCCCAAGATTTACAACAAATTTAAGGGAATAGAAAAGTAAGGCCATCCAATGGAATTTACAATGGATTTTTACAAAGAGAAAGTATCTCAGGTTATGATGAAGTTTCAGTGGATCCAAGTGCTCATCAAAGAACACACATTTGCACAGCAAAATTGGCAATGTTTGGACACTATTAAAACCTCAGAATCACAGAACTACTTAGCCTGGGAGAGCCCCTGATCCAACCCTCAATTCAAAGTAGGTCTATATTCAAAGTTCAATCAATCTTTAAAAAGTCTCAGGGTGTTAGTAAGTTGTGTAACTCAGAATTCTGCATTTTCTTTTCTAGAGAGAACGTACAAAAACTCCTAGTAGATAAAAATTTGACATCCTGGTTGTTCCTGCTGTTAGTTTAGGATTTATTACTGATTGGCAAACAAATTGCTTCTCAAAAACTCAGGAACAGGTTTCTTGTGCCTCCTGAACCATGCAATGCAACAGTCCTGGACAGCCAGTGACCAAACTCAACTTCACAGAGCACAGGAGAGCCAAAGGAAGATCAAAAGGAGAAAGGAGGCACAAACTCCATTGTGAGAATGGGGGGAGAAATGAAAGGATTAGTTTGTTAGACATGCAAACAGTTTGTTGACTCTGTAAACATGGGGAGACTTTTATTCTCATGGCTTTGCAAGGCAGGTGGAGGAAGTGGTCCCTTGGAGGGACTGGAGGAAGTAAAGGGTTGTGGCCTGGTAAACACATTGGGGCAGCTGTTGCAGACCTGGAGAGATGAAAGAAAAATAAAACCAGACTAAAACCATTCAAAAGTCAATGAAAATTGATACTATTTGAACGCAAAAAGAGAACGTGCGAGACAACCCCACACTCAGGGTGACTGGTCCACAAAGATGCCAGTGACAATCAGCACTGCATGGCCATCCCACTCCATGGCATTCTCTGTGTGGAGCCCAGCATCTCAGTCCCTTAGATAAAAAAGAAGAGTGGTGGATTGCCTTTGGCTGGCTGCAAGACACCCACCCAACCCCTCTCTCATTCCTCCTCCTCAAGAGGACAGGAGAAGAAAAAAAGGTGAAGAAGTTCATGGGTTGAGATAAGGATGGGGAAATTACTTATTGTCACATGGAAAACAAATTCAGCTTCTAGAAAAACAACTTGATTGCCAATTAAAATAGACTTGTATAGTGAGAAACACATATAACTGAAAGAAAACCTTCCCTACTCCCTCTTCTGCCCGGCTCAAGGTCACTTCTTCATTCCACTGCTGTCCTTTCCCCCTCTCTGAGTGGCACAGGGGGCCGTGGTGAGTCCATGGCAGTTTGTCACTGCTGCTCTGTCCTCCTCACCCTTTGTTAATGCTCCATGGCCACAGCTCCTTCAGGAAATGTCCTCTTGCTCCAGCACAGATGCATCTGTGGATTGTGGGGACATCTCAGGTCTGGCACAAGGAGAACCTCCTCCTCCTTCTCCATCTCCTCTAATTTTGCTGTCCAAAGGGCTGTTCCTCATGCTTTCTACCCCAAATCCTCATTTCCTGCATGGCATTTTGCACTTTCTTAAATACAATTTAAGAACTAAATAAAACTCATCCAAGCCCTGAGGTGGGACTGTTGCAGATCTGGCTGGAACATACCAAAGCACCAGAGTTGCTGGGTCAGTAGTCAAGACACCAGTTGGTACCTGTAGAACCATCCCCTCTATTTAATTTCATTTGCTTCATTTGCAGTGGTCACTACCCTGACATTGCAGAAAAAAATTCACAGAATGACCAGATTGGAAGAGACCTCCAAGATCATCGAGTCTAACCCAGCCCCAACTCCTCAACTCAGCCCTGGCACCCAGTGCCACATCCAGGCTTTGTTAAACACACCCAGGGATGGTGATTCCACCACCTCCCTGGGCAGCCATTCCAGAACTTTATCACCTTTCTGTGATAAAAGAACCAGCAGCAAAATGGTGCCCTAGTACTGACCTGTTTTTTTGGATGTTTCTTCCCACCAGGTGGGATGGCTGATGGAGTGGGGGATTTTCTTGACTCTTGGCTCATTTAGCCAGAGCTGGAACTTGATGGAATGTGTGGGAACATTCATTTCAGTTTGGATCCATGCTTCCTTTAAAAGTCAACTATGCAATGAAATGCTTGTCCATTGGATAGGATAAAGTATGTAAGATGTTCACACTTTTTAATTAATTGTTATAAGCAGTCAGCTCCCACTAACTCCTTCAAATTCAATTGATACCATAATTTCTATTCCAGCATCAGTGATGCTTCTCCCCTACAACAGGGCATGGCAAGGGCCAGAAGCAGGTACCAATCACTCATCCCAAGCTGAAATATCCTCCATGGCACACAGTTCCCTGCTCCCTGTCCACTCTCCCCATCTTTCCCCTTCCTTGCACTTCTGTGCAAAGCTTTGTTTGCACAAGTGACACCAAAGCAAATTGTAAGGCAGGAATGGTTTCATTGCATCAGGAAATCAAGATTTATGATTGAGCTATGTTTGCTTGGGATGGGGAAGATTAAATGATTTAATCTGGCACTGGACACAGCCTTGGTGCCTGGCCGTGGGAACACCAGCTCCCTCCTGATAGGCCCCTCCATCCCTCTCCTGCACTTGGTTCCATTTCTCACTGGCCACTAAGTTACAAAATTGTTCCTTAAGTACAGTGGTGCATCTGGAAAGGAGAGGAACAAGGCTGAAATTGATTTTTCCCGTAGAAGGCTTGCTGGCACTGCTCTGTCCCTGTTATCTGCAGCTGCTTGGCTCAGCCCTACAACCCTCCCACTGACCCTCTAGAGATTCCTTCAGTTCTCCTGCTGTTCTCCTTCTTATCCAGCTGT
Organism: Taeniopygia guttata; assembly: GCF_048771995.1. Classification (NCBI taxonomy): domain Eukaryota; kingdom Metazoa; phylum Chordata; class Aves; order Passeriformes; family Estrildidae; genus Taeniopygia; species Taeniopygia guttata. Next base: position 32,760,548 of record NC_133031.1, on the reverse strand, counting down.
GCCTGTGTTCACCACGGATGTCTGAGAGCCCGTGCACAGCTGGAACAGAACCAATTAAAGATCTTGCTTGCAAGGTACCCACAGAGAAGCCACCACTGCAGACAAACACAGACACTGAGTTCCCCCCACGTGGCTGTGGGGTCTCCTTTCTTCATTCCTCTTGTACCCCCTCTCTCCTTGCTGCTCCTTTCCCAGCACACTCCTCTGCTCCCCTCCTGTCTCCCTCAGCCCCAGGAGGAAATGAATTTGGATCCACACCAGCAGCTCACAGGAGGGCAGAGGGGGTTTGTCCAAACAACTCATGCCTGGTGAGTTATGGGTGAGAGCATCCAAGTAAGTAGGTAGGGCCTGATCTCCATGAGAGCCAAGAGCTGTGTAAGGAAATAATTTTATTCTTGTGATACTTAGGATCTATGACATTCCAGAGCAGTAACAATTCTCCAGCCAGGAGCAGAGTTTAAAAATAAGGAGAAAAAAGGCTCAGCACAAATTCAGGCTGAATTCAGCAAAGAATTTCATTTGACCAAAATACTAAAGTGCATAAAACTTATGTTCTGGACCTGTCATAACAAGATGCTTCAAGTAGTCATAGAAAATTGAACCAATCTATTATTTAAAGCTTGAAGAGCCTGAGACAGCTCCTTTGAGTCAGTGAAATATTGCAGCTGAAACATTTATTAGGTAACCCACTTTGCTATTTTTGAGTTGCTCTCCCATGTTTGGAAGAGATATTGAACTGTTGAGGAAATGAGAGGACTTGTGATTATTTGGGAAAAGCACTAGGCAGATGAAAGGACACTTGTGCCTTGTCTCATTTTGTGCTGCTCTTGGTCGCACCTCATCTGCTTCCAGCACTCCTCCCTCTCCCAGACCTCCACTGGCTCCAACCCACCCCAATTAATAAACACCAATCTCTTTGAAGGCAACAAAATTTGTTCACCAAATATAAGTATGAGATAAGAGAAATCTTTGATTTTACAGTGAGGGAACATCGTGCAGAACAGGAACACTTTGATCCCTGTTTGCTCTCTGGTAGCAGACACCCCAATATTTTACACATCATGTCAGAGCACAGCATATTCCTTTGTATGAACATAAAGTCACCACTCCTTAAACCAACACACTCAGACCAGCAGCTGTGAAGACTGATAAAGGGTCAACGGCAATGGAAAAATAAATGAAAAATATAATTTTTGATAATATCCTTGTCATTAGGATCTCCTAACACCCAAAATCTACATAAACAGCTACTGCAGCAGAGACAATAACGAGACCTAGAGTAGGGACAAGGACTGAGGTTTCCACACTTTCAAACAACCTTTAAAATTGCAGAAAGCTGTTCCTTACCCTGCAATTCTCCATGTCTGGCACCACAGAATTAAAAGCAGAGACCTGCCCCACCCTGACCACCTGGTAATCAAGTGTTTAGATTGGTTTTCTGGGATGAGATTGATGGATTTCCTCTGGGACTTTTTTTTTGCTGAACAGAATAACTCTAAAGGCATTTTAAGATGGGAACTACCGGTGCTCAGAGAGAAAATATCTTCTGCTTTCCTCTCTTAAGTACCTTCACCTGGAATTCACTGATATCTGCCACCATTTCAAACCTTGACAGTTGCTAAATGTCCCAGTCTAATAATTAAATGTAAATACCTCCAAGGTTTGTAACTGATGCCAGCAAGAGATAAGGGAGGGGCAGTTCAGCTTCTATCCATCTCAGATCTCCCCTGGATCTTGCTTTATGTTTGTTGAACAAATTAGATCTGTTACCCAACAAACAGTAGAAATTGAAAAATGCACTTCTGTGATTTGCAGGAGGAGGGTGGGTCTGAAAGATTTTATTGTTTGCTGAACCAAGAAGGGAAAATAACTAGTGGAATGATCAATTAAACCACAATCCTGTGAAATTTCACTGAAGAGTAAAAACTTTACCATTAACTTAAGGATTACCAGAAGCACTTGGCAGATATCACAGCTCAAAAATTTACATTTACTTATAACTAAAGCTCCAGACCCAAAGTTGGTGTTTATGCTTACAATCTGCCACAAGTTCCTTTGCCCCCAAAATGCTAAAACATTTTCTTTTGTCATTAAATAAATGCTATCAAACAAATATTGACAATCTTTCCACGTAGTTTCTCACCCACTGCATAAAGAAACAGTGCTATTTATTATTAACACATACTTTTGCCTATACAGTTTGGCCAACTTCCTAAACAATCTATCCCACCTGGTTTTGAATTTAGGACAATGGTTTCATTAATCCATCTGGGCTGATCACTGCTGGTTATAAACCTTGCAGTGCTGCCTCCTATTCCCAATATGGCCTGTAATTGCATCAAACCCTTCTGCCACCCTGACAAAATAGATAAGACCACAGCCAGCCTAAAAAACATCAAAGCCAAGGCCATTTGTGTTTAAAAGGGGAGAGACTGTATCCATAAAGTCTTTTAAAAGACAAAAAAAGAAAGCACAAAAATCTTTCATGAGGGGAGCAGCTGTTGGACCAGTGCAGACACAGGACTCTGTTGTTGTATTTGACATTCTGCAGTTGCATTTGAAGGCAAAACTGACTTCCAGCACCGAATGGCAGAAATTCAGACATTTAGGGCTGTATCCTGTATCCAGCTTTTCCCTCCTGCACTGCCCTTCCACAGGAGCTTTGGGATCACATCAAGGCTCTTTTCTCTGCCTTGGGTTTCTGTGCCATTTCCCATTCCTTGTTCTACAGAGCCACTGCCCAGTGTCTGGGAATAATTTTCTGTGGCCATTGTTGTCACTAAAACAATTCTATTTCTTTGCTGAAGCAGGCTCTCCTGGAAGCACAATTTCCCTGCTGTGGTGAGGTTTGGCAAGGATTTGATCCAGAAACAGAAAATGCCCTAAAGCAGATCCCAAACAGATTGCAAGAATTACAACCTCCACTTTATAAAATACATACGGGCAGCTCATCACAATAATGAAGTGCCAGGCAAAACTTGGAGGCAAAATCCTCTCAGAAAACCACATTTCTTATCAACAGCCAGCCCTGCCACCTTGCTCAGTGCACCAGCCATCTGTTCAGCATCCTGTTCAACAACTCTTTCAATGACACCTGAAACAACAGGGCACCTTTTCCACATTCCCATTCAGGATCTCCCACAGAATGGCTCAAACAACAGAAAAAGGAAAAATTCCTGTAATAATAAACACAAGACTGTCCATCTTGTTGGCCTTCTGAGCAGTGCCCACTTCCATAGGAGAACCTAAATACACTTCTCTTGGGCATGGACTCACCTTAGAAATCCCCTATTAACCCTTCTGAATCCCTGGGACCAGGAGAAATGCAGGCAAAGAAAACAGACTTAAGGAAATGAATTGCCATAGATCAGGTTTTACTGTGGGCATCCCGAAATCCAGAAGCTAACCTCATCTGAAAGATTGCATTTTTGTTCAAAATATCAATAATTGTGTTAAATGCAAATGTTTGGTAGGTTGCTGTAAAATTTTTGTCCTGTAATGAGTACAAGTTTCAGGTTTTAGTAATAACAACATTGTTAATGTAATGTAATTTTTGTATGTCATTTTGGCTCAAGGCAATTCTTTTGTACAGGCAATTATCATATTTGAATGTAATGGATAATGGCTGATTCTAAATAGCAGGATTTACAATTACATTAACATAGGTGGTTAATAGTATGTTATAGTCACATGAAAGTTATATTAAATTTATGTAAAGTTTTGCCTGTGGTAACACCTGGATATGATGACATCTGGACTGGGGAAGATGAAATAACCCTTTCAATTTTAGGAATAAACCTTCTACCATTTCTGTTTAAGCAAGTCTGAAGCACTTCAGTGATGAAGATGACAAAGCACATGAGGTCTTATTCAATCTTCAGGCTACAATTTCAAACCCTCTCAGACTGAAACCAGAGCTATAAAATGAATATAATCCATGCTAGTTACAGATAAATGCGGTGCTGGACCTCCTGAGTACCTTTACTCTCTCCATATGCTGCAAGTGATGCCCTGTGGCCGGACTGGGCACCTAAAAAAGGATCTGGACCAACTGAAAAGATGTGTCCAGTGATGAGGACAAAGATAGAAAATGTAACCTGAAAGAAAATAAATGTACAATTGATTGTACAATTGTCCTCTGTCTTCAGAGGCATTGTGCCAAGAATGGAGCTGCAGCATCCAGCATTTGGGTACCAAACAAATGACACTGTGAACATCTGTGGGTCGGGATTTGCTTTTGTTTCTTTTCCTCCTGGGCAGAGACAGTGCTGAGCACTTTGGCTTTTAACTGGAAAGGAAGAAAACCACTGGTGTGTTCTTGAGGCAATAAAGGCAGCCCTTTGCAGGACTGGGGAGGTTTGCAGTGTCCCTCAGTGCTCGCAGGAACTCACTGCACAGGCTGGAACTGATCCCAGTGCAGCTTTTCCTTTTGCACAGCCCTGCCTTCTCTGGGGAAGTGCTTTTTCATTCAACAAACAAATATTAAAACCCTTCAGCTGAGGATAAATAAAAGCAAAATTATTAGACTGCTAAACAAAACCAAGATGAGTGTCACAGCTTCAGTCTATTATCCTTTACATAGCAGTTTATGTAAATGTAACATTTTCATGGTTGTAAACCCTTTACTGTTATATGAATAAAATACTGATCTCCCACTAACCACACTGGTGAAATGAAGCATTCGTTTGCCAATTTCTCTTCAAAAGGAAGGTTTCCTTTCTGTATCCTGACCTCCAAGTCAAATGCTGATTGAGATGTGAGGAAATGTACATTTATTCCTCTGTTAATTACAGTTGGTTTGTTTTGCACCAGAGAATGGCAGCTAGAGCTCCTTTTCTGTTATATTTGCCTGTTCCTGGTTGATTTGCAGGTCGGTGGGCTGATTTCTTTTTCTTACAAGTGCAAAGAATTTTCAAACAGTCACAGCGTGCTGAAACATTCTCGTTTTCCAAACCAGACAGTCGACTCTCCTTCCTTGCCAGACACATGAACTTACTGGAGATGAGACGCAGACAAAATCTACTTTTTCCTTGCCAGAACTGCCCAGCTCCTTGGAAGATTGGAATAAATTTTTATGAGAACAGCTTTCAGCACTTCTTTCTGGGCAGACACTAAGTTCAGACTTCCATGGACATCTTCTTTTCCCCCTGCAGGAGGTCACCCCTCAGCACAGCCCCACACAGCGCCAGCAGACAGTGCCCCAAACCACAGTGACACCTCCAAACTCAGCTGCCACAGAGGCTGGGGATGAGTTTTTCGTTTCAATTCGCCCTCTCGTGGACTTACCTGTCCACAGGTTCTCACAAACAGGTTGTGAACAGAAATTGTGGCTCTCCCATCCCTGGCAGTGTCCAAGGCCAGGCTGGATAGGGCTTGGAGCACCCTGGGGTAGTGGAAGGTGTCCCAGCCCGTGGACTAGATGGAATTTAAAGTCCCTTCCAACCCAAGCTATTCTCTGATCTATGTAAAATACCTTTTTTTCCTGGAGGACTGCAGCTGTGGGGTCAGGCCCAAGGGCTGCTGCTCCTCTCTCAGCTTTCAGAGACTTTGGGAAGGGTTGCCCAGGCAGACACAGCAAATCCTCCATGGACACAGCCTGAATCACAGCTTTCTCAATCAATAACACCCCACAAATGTATTTTCCTTTATGGAGGGCTGGTCTTCACCGTTACCTCCATTTCAGAGGGGAAAGGAAGATTACATTGCACTGCTGTTAGCACAGTCCATCTCCCTCAAATATCCACATGGCAAACTTTCTGAAAATCACTGTGGTCTCTGCATAAACACGGAACAGAAAAGGAATGAACAGAAAAAAATATTTTGTTTTCTTCTCCTTCAAGCTCCTAAATTGAATTCTTTACCACTTTAAGTAAATTTGACTTGTGTGCTTTAGCTCTGACTCATTTTCCTTCTAATCAGTTGCTAATTATGACCCACTTCCTCAGAAAGTTTATGGGGACAGATGCTGCAGTACCATGACTACTAAACAAAACCCTGAAAATTGGAGGAAAACTTCCCAGCAGATGTAGATAGGTTAAATTGATGTTTCTTTCTTTACTTTCTCTGCCCAATTAGTCAATTTACATATGCACTGCTTTTAGCAGTAGTTTTATGCAATAAACAATCCTTAACTGATCAAATTAATGCATATTTACAGAGGAACGGTACAAAGAGGCTGAACTGGCTTAAATCCTGGGGCCAGTGTCCAGCTCTGACTTCCCTGCCAGCATCTTGCACAAGAGATGGGCTTGGGGGGTTGAGGGAGCCTGAAAAGGACCCACAGTGACCACAGAGCTGAATTCTCACTGCACTCATCATTCACTGCTCTGGACTGGTGACTTCTGCCTTCATCACTTCTGTTTACCTGCTGGGTATTTGCAGCTGTAGTTTTTAGTTTAATATATAATCAGTACAGTTAGTTCTGCAGTACTTTTCTGACATACAATAAGAACCTCTCCATAATCTAATCATGCCTTACTAACGTCCCTCTCACCATAGTTTGGGAAGATGTGGCTTTAAAAATACCCTCAGCTACCTTAACACCAATACAAAATAGTTCTAGGTAAGGAGGGGGGAAAGAAAAGAAAAAAAAGAAGTCCTCTGGCAATGAAATGACAGGATTTTACTTCTTGGCATCTAAGCCACAGAAACCAGACAATTGTTAGTCATGACCATTTTTTTTACAGCTCAGGACCTTTCCCTTATGGAATAAGTGAACTTGCATTTCGAAACTCCAAGTGTAGCACACGTAGCCATCTACTCAGCATCACACACAGCCACTCCAGTTTCCATTCAGATGCTCCAAAATACTGAAAATCAAGCCAGAATGTCCAATTTCCCTGGTATAGCATCCAACACTTCATAAAACTTCCAGGAAACAGATATTTAAACAAACTGTGCCAAAATTATTCTGTACAAAGTGTTTCCAAGTGCATTTTGGAAAGAACTGTCTGCTGAAGCAACAAAGTATAGAAACCATTCCCATCTATAACCCCATACATCAAAAATACAGGGTAATTAATTGTATTTAAAGAAAAACTTTGCTTCCACACCTCTACTTATCAGTAATCTTACTTCAAATATTCAAAAATCATTTGGAGAATACTTTGATTGTAAGAAACCATCTGGGTAGCTGCATGGTTGGATCCAAGAAAATTCTAAATGTTGATCCATATGATATTCATGTGGTTACCAATATCCACTGCACAGAAATTAATTATAAATTAAGAAAAGATAAATCAGAAAACCACTTTCAAAGTGAATGGCTGCAATATGAGACCATCTCACATCCCACTGGATGGAGTTCAATGCTAGAATTCTGGTCAAATATTTCACTAATCCCAGTGACTCAGGAAAACCATGTACAGAATTTCATTTGCTTCTTTCCTAATGCCCACACAAAGAAAATTAATGAGTTTGCATATTAAGAGACCACAACAACAAGCAACAGCAACAAAAAGAATCAATCAGCTCTGCAAATTGTGCAAGCACTGGTTTTGAAATAAAAAGGCAGATTAAAAATAACTTTGGTTTTAAACACAATTTCCTGGCTTTGGGGATTTAGTTTAACTTTTGCTAGTTGGGTTAGGTGGAGCACTAGACAAGGCAGGTGATTTTTAAACTCATTTTTGCTGAGAGCTGTGTGTTACCACTCTGTGCTACACAGGGCACAAACAGACTGCAAAGCATCAACAGCAAAGTAGAACATTAATCAACATCAGCAAAATTAACTTGCAGTGCAAAGATGCTACAAAACACTTCTGCAAGATCATTCTTTGCATTTCTTGAGCTAGAAAGGATTGCAGACTGGCAGTGCTTGGCACTGCAGTGCTTTGGCAGATTTTCACACGTGTGATTTTCCACAGCCAAGGCACAAGTTGGAAATGAGCTGTTCCATCCTGTCAGGAGTCAATTCTGCACTGAAAGGTGCACTGAAACTGAAACAGAACTGAAACAGAGCAGGGAGGAGAAGGAGCACTGTCAGGAGTCCAGCTCTCGAGGATTTATTGCTGCATTTGGGTGGAATACAGCCTTTTCTTTAAAACTCACAAACTGCCAGCTACCCAGCTGCAGAGGTTTACTAAAACATTCTTTTCCTAAAAGAAGAGCATGTTTAGGAATGACAGTCACCAGAACTTGTCTACAGCCCTTGGATTTATTCTCTGAAATACATGTTGCAACAGAGGAAAGAAAAGGCTGCTTAGCCTATTGTTCACCCAATGAGTAATTACCTTGTAATTAGGCATAGTTGATTGTTCTCCTTCACAGCAAGACAAGCCCACTCATCACCCCCAAGCTCCAAGGGCATCAATAAACATATGTATAAAGATTAATACCTGTTAGAGGAATGCCCAATATCCCAGAGTCAAAACCAGGTCCATACACACACCAGCACTCCAGATTTGGATAAACCAGGCCAGTTTTAAAGAGTTTAAGGCCAGATCTAAATGGTTGCAGACATCCTAATACTGAACCAGAATGATATGAGATCTGTGGTCCACCATGTGGCAATTTCTACAGTGGGCAAACAGATTCCAGGCATTGATGGAGTTGTAATTAAAACAGTAAGGAAAATGCATTAACATCTGGAAGACATAGGAAATATGACAAATTGAGCCCAGCCTTGCTGAGGAGAACAGATGCACAAAAGCACAAACACAAGGCACTGAAAAATAAGTCATCTGATTAAATGATGATTAAAAGACCACCAGGACATCCTCCAGGCAGATGTACCATGCAAACTCCATAAGGGGAAGCAAAATGAGTCACTCACAAGAAGTACTGTTGAATTCTTTTAATAACACTAGGAAAATATCATAGTATTAAAGTCCTGCACGGGATCCTTGGGAGGTTATTTGGGTTGGGATTCTTTTTGTGTTTATGGATCAAATTTTATTTCCCAATTGTGCTGTCTTTTAGGCGGACTACTCCTTGACAATGGCATTTCCAGTTAAAACACAGCTAACCTATAAATACCTGAATGCCACAACACACATTGTGTGCGTGGGTTTTGTTTTGTTTAAGTCTTAGAGGAAATGACAGGAAATCTCAACACAGGGAAGCAAACGTCGATTCGTTAAGCGGGGGATGTAAAAGCCAGTAAAGAATACATTGCATACATAATACAGAAGGAAAAAAATTATCATCTGGAGTATGTGAAATTACATTGATTTTGCACCTTAAACCTAGTAGAAGTTACTCTGTTGGCCAATACTACTCCACTGAACAAGCAGAATGTTGGTCAGAAGTCTAACGTTTTCCTGTACCAGCACAGAGAGAATACAAGCAGTCCATTGCTGTTAAAAGAAAACATGAAATCCAGCTCATGTTTCTGGTTAGGGGTCGATTTCTTCGGGAACTATTGTTAACATAACATCTTCGTTGCCCCTGCGCACAACCATGTGCAACGTACTGTCCTTTTTAATAATGTCACTGACATCACTGGCTGAGCTTATCGACTGTCCATTGATGCTGATAATCACATCGTTGTCCTTCAGGCCACCACTGAAAACACAAAGCAGCAATGTGTTATTATGATTGCAGTTTTATTTTTAGCGAGGGGGAAAGAAAAAAGATTGCTGGGTTATTTCTATTTCCCACCCATCAGCAGCTGTGCAGACATGGCAGGCATGAGAAAAGAAATCAGAATTTATGAAGCAGTGAAGATTACAATAAAGTGCAGAAACCTCAGGATCTGATGGATGTACGAGTTTGATTCATCCCATATTTCACTGCCTTCAAAGGAATTCGCTGTTGCAAATAGCAGTTAATTCTGCAATAAAGATCCTAGGTGTTGATATCTGTCTTCTAAAATAATTACAACAAAGCAGATTTATTTCAGAGGGGAGATCTCCCAAGCTTTTGTTCCTGAATACACAGAGAAGCAACCTGAGTGGCACTTTGTGCTAACGAGGGATTTCAGCCCCTGTTCTCCATACAGAGCTTACTGACATCCACTTCACCCACCCTTCATGTTTTAAACCTGAGCAGAGCAACACATGTAGCTGTCTAGTTTGGTCACCAAAAATCAAATATGTCTTTCCTCTGCTGCTTATAGCAGACAAAATCCATTTTTCTGACCTCAAAACCTGAACCTTCCTGACTCAAAGCAAGACAGGGCAGAACCAGGGCTGTGTCTCTCCCCAGGCTGGCTGGAGCTGCTGCCAGCACCAAGAAATGGCTGGTGAGGGATGCCACAGACCACAACATCTTGCCCAGTCTTGCACAACGATCTGGCTCCAAGTTATGGAAAAATTAACCAAGACAGATCAGACATGATTCAACCCTTCACAAGCATAATCCTTCACAAAACCACAGACCACTCCTCAGCCTCTTCCACCCACAGAAGGCGCCTGACACGAGTGTCTCCTGCAAGCAGGATGCCCTTGGCCAAATTTTACAACAAATCTGGTTGCCTACAGAAGGCATTGCCCAAAACATGTTGGTGGAGGAAGTCATTGCATGGTTTTTCATGCAGCCAGGCTGTGATTCACAGCCAGGACAGGTCACTGCAGCTCTGCTCCTGCATTTTTACACAACAGGTGCTGGACAGATCAGCAGAAAGGAGGAAACCTCTGGGCCAGGGGACTGGGAGTGGGGACACAGAGCCAACATGGGCTGCATTTTTACTGCCAGGCCAGCCTTTGGATGGAGCACCTTGATTTGGATCTCCCTTCACATTAGAAGGTTACATTGCCTCACATTTGTCTCCCTCTCTAAAGTCACTCTCCCACTCTCTGCTATCACCCACACCCCTAAAATGACTGTTCTGCACCTTCAGACTGAACCTGAACACCAAGGCAGCAATTCCAGTCCCACATTGAAGCAGCCAAATCATTCCTGCACATTCCTTCACACTACAGACACTCCCCAGAGCTCTGCCTGATGAGCACTGGCAGCAGTAGTGCAGAGAGCACACTGGGCAGCTATCACTGTTTATTTTACACCCAAACTGCCCCAAAAGACACCATCCAACCATCCTTGCAGTCTTCCTAAAAGGCAATGCATGCCTGCCCCAAGCAGCTTTCTGCCTACATGCCTTTGGTGCCACAAAGATTTACTCCTCTCTTAAATGATCCCTAGTTTCAGAAAATGAATAAGGTTTCCCATTTCCTGCCCTGGATTACTGAGCAGTTTCCTACCAAGCAAACCCTGAGAGGAAAGTGTCTCCAGCAAAAGACAGCCAGACCAGTGCCAGTGCCACAGCCCAGCTGCCAGGCTTCAGCCAGACATGGCACCAACCAGCAGGGCCAGTTTCTGAGCAAATACTGAGTAATAGGAACAAAAAAAACAAAAAGGAAAAAAAAAAAATCAGTTGTCCAAACTCAAAAGCCCTTCCAGTAATGTGACTGCTGACAAAGCTCTCACATGGAAGTGTGTCTGCTGCCAAGAGAGGATTTCAGCCCCAGGGTGTGCCAGGGGAGCTGGTGGGTTTGGCCAACACTGAGGTGGACATTTCTTCCAAAGTGGACTCAAAAGCTTCTCAGTTGCTCTCCTGCAGTGACCAGCAGGGCCATGGAGATTGTGCAGGAGCAAAAGTCTTTATTCAGCACTGGCACTGGTACAACAGATGCCTTGGAAGCTGAAAAAACACGAAAAAGGAGTTTTCATTCCCCCTGAATCCCTTCCCTTTGGGCCTGGAAAGCTGACAGGGCTTCCCTGCACTACCCTGACACAATTACAATATTGCCCATCAGGGACCAGGCTGAAACCACAAACCCATTTCCAGCAGACAGCCTAATAGCAATCAGATGGTCGCAGCCTTGTTAATTCAGCATGATGAAGAAAGCCAGTTAAGCAGGGAACAGTCTCCATCGTTACCCCCTTAAGTCAGTGGCAGTGGTTTTGAGAAAAAAGTACTTCAACCTACGCTTCAGCTGGTGTTTCTGGAATGACTTCAATGACATAGGCCCCAGAGACAACATCAGGGAAGTCTTTATGGCGATCCTTCAGCTCTCTAGCTTTGCTGAAAAATGAAGAAATGGCAAAAAAAAAAAAATCTTGTCAAGACAGGAAGAAACCCCCCCCACATTTTACTGAAGTCACTTAACACGAGTTGAGGTGTTCACACACATTGTTATGTCACTTCAGCATTAATTTTAACCCTTAGATGCATATTTCAGAAATTACTACATATTTTTGCATGCATACAGCTTTTTAATTTCTATTTCTGGTAAAGGCAATCATTTCAACAGATACAGACAATCAGAATTAAAACATTTCAAAGCTTTAGAACTACCAGATAATGGAGTCAAATTGTTTGGGCTAGAAGGGACCTTAAAACCCATCCAGTCCCCACTCCTGCCATGGGTAGGGATACCTTCCACTATCCCAGGGTGCTCCAAGCCCAACCCAACCTGGCCTTGGGCACTTCCAGGGATCCAGGGGCAGCCACAGCTTCTCTGGGCACCCTCACCCTCACAGGGAAGATTTTTTTTCCTAATATCTCATCTAAACCCACTCTCTGTCAGTTTGAAGCCATTCCCCCTCATCCTGTCACTCCAGGCCCTTTGTAAATAGTCCCTCTCCATCTTTCTTTCAGGCTCCCTTCAGGTACTGGAAGGTTACAATTAGGTCAAGCCCACAATTAGGTCTCTACTCCAGGGTGAACAACCCCAATTCTCTCAGCCTTTCCTCATGGGAGAGGCGCTCAATCCCTCTGATCATCTGTGGGGCCTCCTCTGGACTGGCTCCAAGAGCTTCTTGTGCTGGGGACCCCAGGGCTGGATGCAGAATTCCAGGTGGGTTCTCCTCAGAGCAGATTAGAGGGACAGAATCACCTTTTGCAATCCTGAGCACCTAAAAAACTCCAACCCCTTATGTTTCAATGCTTTGTTCCACCCGTGCATCCTGCTCGAGGGAAAGCTCCTGGCTATTTTCACAGGACATGGCATTACCTGCTCACGAGTCTCTTATAGTCTGAGCATGAATAAGCAAGTCCACACAAAAGCTTCATTTGACATTAAGCGAATTGTTTAATGAAAACAACTTTATAGGAACGGGAGTGCGCACGTAGCTGACGTAAGCCATGAAAACGTACAACAACATGGACGTAACGCCAGGACAGAGCCACAGTCACTAGCTATTCTCTTCTGAAGCACTAAGGAGAAGAAAAAGCCAGGAGTTGTTTAAGAGCTAGCTCACAGGAGAGCCTAGAGGAGAGCTCCACCGGGCGGCAGGCGCAGAGGAGAAGGTGGCCAGGCCTGGCTGGATGTGCCACCAGCACGCACAGAGACACGCCGTGCTGGCTCCAACCTCCCGCCGCTGCTGCACGTCACCAGCCGGATCCAAATGCATGCAGAGACCACGCTGGGGAAAGGTGAGGAGCCACCTTGCTTACTTACCTGGGGGTTAGTGACATCATTCGTATGCCAATGTATTTCTTTTTGGTTACAGCTTTCCCTACAGAAAGGAAAAATGGGTTGTGAGCAGTTGCCCCTGACCTAAAGAGCCTCACAGGCTGTTGGCTTTATGGTTTGTCACTGTTTTCACAGAATCACAGGATGGTTTGGGTTGGAAGGGACCTTTAAGGTCACTTATTTCCAACCCCCTGCCATGGGCAGTGATGCCACCACTACACCAAGTTATTTTCTGGATTTCCCCTTCCCAAGTGGAGTACCTTTAGCTTGTCTGTCATGGGATTCCGTAAGGAACTTCTTTATTTTATCAGATGGGATAGCAAATGAGATGCCTGCTGTAACTTTCAATGTGTTAATTCCAATGACTTCACCATCCTGGAGAAAAACAAAAAAAACCAAAAAAAACATAATTAGCAAATATGGAGTACTTCAAAGAGAAATGGATCATTTCTTCCAAGCAGTCACAAAGACAAATTCACATTTTGTAGCTGGTCTTCTATTTTCTACGCTTTAAGTGTAATTTTTTGAGTCTATTGATAAAACATTACTTAGGAGTTTTGGAAAATCAATGTGATTATTCATCTTGCTGCAGAAGAGATCAAAACTGGGCAATTCTCATGCTTGCAGCAGATGAGCAACACATTCTGCAGCTATTCTGTGTTTATTTCAGCAAGCACCACATAAAGCATGGCACCGACTGCTCCCGAGCCACTATTACATAAAGAAAAATACAGTTTGCCAAAAATCAAAAGTTTTCCTGGCAATATACCTCCAAGAGCTTTGGATGAAACATCTCTGATGTCATCTCTTTTGAAACCTCAGCAGTTTCATTCTCTGGTTCATCCCAGACAAAGACTGTCTAACTACAGGTGTTTTTAAGTGAAGATCAAGTGTGACTGAATGTGTGCTGTGAATTGAGTGGAAAAAAAAATTTGCCAAATCTCCTCCAAGGCAGAAACTCTGAGTAGTTCTTAGTTTCAGTCCGTGCCATGCCTCCTGAGGACTCAACCCCATGTACCCTCAGGAGACCTGAGAGCTCTCACACAGTTTTGCAACCTGCTTCAGTTCATTCTACAATATTGGCAAATAAACCCTAATATCCTGAAAATATGTGGATTTCTTTGGTGTGATTCAAAATGAAAGGGTAGATACATTTTAGAAATATTTAGCTGAGTTTCTGTGTGCAAAAGAAAATAATTGCCAGCTGCAGGGTAAACAGTAAGGGCAAACACCTCAGTCCAAAATGTGTCTTTCCCTTTTTGCAAGGATTGAGCAAAAAAAACATTACACTTGTTTGAAATTATGCAAATCATAAACATCCTAAATATTGAAATCCAAATGTAGCCTTTAGCCAACATAAACACAGACAACTGATTAGTAAGAACCATGTGAATTTTGTGTAGTCAGCCAGATATTGAAAGTTGCAAATCACACATCTGATGGGGAGAGTTTGCTTTTTTGTTGGTCTGGGTGGGGTATATTGCTGCTTGTAATTTTTTTAAATTAAAAAGCAATAAGCTCGACATCTAAATAAACTCAGAGAAACTCTTACCAGATTTACTAGGGGTCCTCCAGAGTTCCCATACTGAAAATAAACATAAGTTAAGAACATGTTTTAGTATTTACCTCTTAATTTGTTGCAAGCAAAATATAAAATAAATTTTTTAAATATTTCTGTAGTACTGTTTCCATTATCTATTAAATAAATGCAATAGACCAGTCTTAAACTGCCAAACCCATAAACTACACTTTAACATCACCCATTTTAGCTGAGCTTTGCAAATACTTACTGCCAGAGTAAGTTAAGAAAGCAAAGGTTTTCCTTTTGTTTTCTTAGTGCCACACTAGAATCTGAGAAGATTTTGGGACAGCTCTGGGAGCTGTTAGTGAAGATTTCTTACAAGGCCAAGATCTGAAGTACAAAAACTATTGTTTTGCCTTATTGCAGAAACAAGCTTGAATCCTTTAATGAAGCCTGGCTTCTTTTTCAGAAAACAAGATGGAATTCGAAAAGATATTTGTTTGCCAGAGAATATTGCCTCCTCCCTTGCAATCTGCAAGGATTTTGAAGTGAAGGCAGATATTGTGCCTGGCGTGGCTCCTCGGGGGGTTTCTCAGTAACACCCGAGTGCTGCTGTGGTGCAGATGTGCAGATTGCAGGGAGAGGGAGAGAAGTACTCCCTGCTCCTCAGAACGGCATCTCAGGAGGAATTTCTGCTGGAGGAAGGGAAAGGCTGAAGGCAGCAGTGGAGGGGACGTACATTGATGATGGCATCAGTCTGGATGTAGTCCATGTCGGAGTTGCGGAGCCCCAGCTCCTTCCCCCCGCGCTGCGTGGTGCTGACGATGCCCGTGGTCACTGTGTTCTGCAGGGAAAAGGGACTTCCAATGGCCACCACAAACTCCCCTGGCCTCAGGTCTGCAGACTGGCCAAGCAGAAGAACTGGCAATTTACCCTGAAATAAAAAAAGAAAAAAAAAAGAAAATTCAAATGTTAAAGACACTGCTCTGCTGGAAGAACAAATGTTATGGAAGGATGAACACATTCACAGGGTAGAGGAAAGGAGAGAGGCTTTTATCCCTCAGGGATTTTGTTTGTTCTGTTTTCTTTGAGTATTTTGTGTGTGGGTTGGTACAGAAGCACCAGTGTGGGCTCTTTACACTGGAGAACTTTTTCCACAACAGGTACCCATTAAATCAAGAACAATTAAAAGACCAAAGGAATATTTATGCTCTGCTGTACAAAGCAAACATCTGATAATACTAGAAATGAGCCACTTCCAACACTTCTTGAAATAATTAGCCAACAGCTGTTGAAGTAAAAATATGATATTTTTTGAGAGTGAACACTAAAGAATCATGAAAGCAACAGACCAAGAGTTGTGTGTACATTTAAAAGCATTTTATATTCTCACAAGACACCAGCTAATGATTCATCTTAGTTTCTTCAAATGAAGCATCTCTTCTAAATAATTATATTGCCTCCTACATACAGTGATGTCTTCCTCTGAAGATGTTAGGATTTAAGGACCTGATGTGATTTTTCTGTTATGACAGTAGAGGATACCATTATACTTTCCTTTCAAGATCTTATCTCTAAACATATTAAATATCACATAGTTGAAGACATTCCCACTAAAACATTCTTAAAATTCAGCACACACTGCATTCTACAGCAATTAAAAATAAAAAAGGGGAGGGAAGGTTGGATCCACACACTCTTGCCAATGAATCCAGGGTGTTCTGAAACAGATCATACTTCAAATAAATACTTTTTTTTGGTTCATCACCTGCCTGTACAATACACACTGAGCACCATTTCTCTCTTCCTTCACACTTTTAAAAGTCAATCTCTACACTTACAGTTATGTGACATGTTTTTAAATATTTTTGTTTTATCTGTAGTCTAAATGATCCTGACCCTCCCCAGGTAATTTAACCATGTCACTAGACTATTTCTATTAGCATCAATGAACCTGGACACGTATAAATGCAGGTTTAGACTTAAGGATTTGGAGGATTAGGTTACTGAACCCAAAAATCAAAACAGAATTCTGGAAGCATTTATCTTTTGCTTGGCAAAGCTAACTTGAACCTAGCTTTCCTCCAAGCTTGACCTACTTCGAGTTTTGGCAAAAAGGAAAAATATTGCATGTTTAATTTGGAAGCTCATTGCTGGCTCTTAAGGGGTTTTGTTACCAGCAGTTTGAAAGCCTGACTCAATAAGTCATCCATAGGGACAAAAATTCAGTATTATAAACTAACCCAAATTCCCATCACTTTGTATTTTTCACCCACAGATTATTTCAAATATCCTAAGAGACAGACAATGCCTGCAAAGTAGAAAGCAAAAAACAATGCCATCATTTGTCACTACATGCTGCTGCAAATACAGAAGTTATGGTTTTAATGTTTTACAAGATTGGCCTTGTGTATCCTTTATCCAGCTTTGTTGCAATCCCACCAGGGAAGTTTTACTCAGATGAGCAGATTGTTTCAATAAAATTCATTGCCAGCTCCCACAGGGTAAGATGCTTTATGAAAACTTATCTTTCAGTCTCCAGACAGCAAGAAAATAATTAAACCAACAGCTTGTTCAACAGAGTGAGCTGGAAGAGCAACAGAATAGGCAGCACAGAAAGGAGAAAGCACTTCCATGTCTATCTGCATTCAGAGGAAAGTTATCACAACCAGCAATGCCCCACTAATTAAAAATAGTGATAAAATTCAGCCCTTATCAGTGCCACAGCCACAGATAAACCCAGCCACGGCTGTGGCTGAGCTCTGGGAAGGATCCAGCAGCTCTGCCCAGTTTCCCCATCACTTCTGCAGCGCTGCAGAGAAGCAGCAGCAGCATCCCAGGGCAGTCCCTGATCCCAGCACAGCCCTGGCTCCAAGGGACATGGGAAGGGGAATCAGGAGCTGGGATCAGCTGTGTGCAGCACAAACAGCCCCATATGGGTCATGTTTGGACACAGGGAGCACCCTGGCCCTTCCTCTCACCAGATGCTATTGAGCTTACGTAGCACGTCTTTGCAAGATGTCATTGGTCAAAACCAGCATCTTCTTTTGGCACTGCTTTTCCTTCTTTAAAAAAAACAAACAACAAAAACCCCACACAAAAGACAAAAAAAATGGCTCATGCTTATATCCCAGTGCACCAAAAACAAATACTTTGTAGAGAAAGAGGACATTTATCAGCAAATGAAACAGAGACAAGCAAAAGAAAACATAAAAAGAATACTTTTTATGTTTTATTAACAGAAAAAAAAAAAAAAAAGGCTGGTCATGCACAAAGTTAAAATATTTATACAAAGTTCCAGAGTTGTAACAACAGTCACAAAGCCAAAATTGCATTTGGCAGCAGAGAGAAAGTACAGGAACGATCTGTGACTAATACAATTGTGATTGTGCTGAGTTTTCAGGGCTGTGCCTATACTAGCCAGGCTTCAGTTCAAACCCTGATGCTGTATGGATTGGCTGCAGGTCACTGCTGTGATTCAACAAGTCTTCTGGAAAGTCTGGCTAACCTTTCCCTTGCTAGAAACAAAAATCCATTGCAAAAACCTCCTTGTCCTGCACATATTATGAAACACAGCTTTGGAAAACGTGTCCTCTATTCCTTGTGATTTCCTGGTGGGGGTAAGAACTGACACACTGACCAGCACTGCATGTAAATATAGTAGTGCCCCTACAAAACAATGCCATGAAGAATTTTTTATGATGAATGGCTTTGAATTTGAGAGGTTCTCTCTGAAATAGCTTAAACATTGCCACGCTCAATATTAAATTTTCTGTCATAAAAAAACCAAAACAAACTCATTTACATTGTACACGTGGTTTTGAAACCAGGTACAAAAAAACCCAGTACAAAACCAGTACAAAACCCCGTGATGGAGTGGGAAAAACATCCTTCTGGCAGTGTTGTAAGCAAGATCATGTCAGAACACCCTCTGTGACCTCACCCCTGCCACTGGCAAGCTCATCCCGAGGAAGTGAAGGAATCCTGGTAAACTGAGTGTGAGTTCAGGGCTCTTAATAGCTATACTTCATAAATGTGCATTCTTCAATCTTTACATAATGTCTGATGGCCATCAGGATGACATAAGCATCACTCCAACTCGTGATTCTCCTGCTTTAACTAAAGATTTGCCCCAGCAGTTAATTAAAAGTGCCAGGCAAAGGACCATGCCTTGCAGCACAACCAGCAGGGAGCCAGGAACACCCAAACCCAGCTCTCCCAGTGACTCACTGCACGGCCTTGGGCAACACATAATATCTTTTCTACCCCTGTCTTTTCTAACTTTTCCTTTGATGAAGCCTTGGGGCTCTGCTGGATCCATGTTTACTCAATAAAACAAATCTGCAGGCAGGCATTCTGCAAGCACACAGAAATAGGACTAAACATGCAAACCCCTAAGTGGCACATGACTCACTGTTTACACCCAGCCAGAGAAGGAGCCATTAATTAGGGTTAATATTTTAAGCACTTCACATCCCAAAGGGCTTCAGACATTTTTATATATGGATTTGACTCAAACCCTGGATAAACACCACTCCCACGACATGGAGAGCTGCACACCACCACAAGAAATGGTTCCATCCAACAATAGGACACAGCTACTGTGGCACGAGAGGAGAGGAAGAGATCAGCATCATCAGCCAGAAGGACTCGGAGAAATATGGAATCATTTAGGGTGGAAAAGAGCTGTAGAATTATTGAGACCAAACACTAACCCATGTCCCCAAGTGCTGCATCCACATGGCTTTTAAATCCCTCCAGGGATGGAGATTCCAATACTGCCCTTCTATGAGGAAATTGTTCCCAAATATCCACCCTGAGCTCCCCTGGCCCAGCCTGAGGCCGTTCCCTCTCCTCCTGTCCCTGTTCCTGGAGCAGAGCCCGACCCCCCGGCTGTCCCCTCCTGCAGGAGCTGTGCAGAGCCACAAGGTCCCCCCTGATCCCCCTTTTCTCCAGGCTCAGCCCATTCCCAGCCCCCTCAGGAGTTCCCCAGCCCCTTCCCAGCTCCCTCAGGAGTTCTCCATCCCCTTCCCAGCTCCCTCAGGAGTTCTCCATCCCCTTCCCAGCTCCCTCAGCCCCTCCTGGGGCTCCAGCCCTTTCCCCAGCTCCATTCCCTTCCCTGGACACACTCCAGCCCCTCCATGTCCTTTTTGCAGTGAAGGACCCAAAACAGACCTCAGGATTCAAGGTGCAGCCCCAGCAGGGCCAGCACAGATGTTCACCTGGTGTCCTTTAACAGCACAACTTGAGTCAGATAAAATAACTGAAATCTGGACAATAATAAGTGAAATCTGGACAAATCTAGCTCCAAAACTGAGAGGAGGAGGCACAAAACCACCAGCCAGGCACAGCCACAGAGAAATGGAAACCAAGAGACAGGCAGCCATAAGCAGGAGGTGTTTTGGTTTGAACTTTTTCAGACATGAAATAAGTGAATGGGTCTCTCTGCTGGCACAGAAAGCAAATAAATCCCTCCTCTGTTCTGTAATCCCCTTCGTTTGTGGATGGAAAGTCAGGAATTCACAGGAAGCACTTTGCAGTTCAATAAACGGATGAAGAGGAGACAAAAGTCCTGAGTCCAATTTGTGTTAACCAGCGACAGATCTCCTTCATGCTTCTTATTTTTATGTGGGAAAGGCACAGATGCTGGTGTGGAACACTAATTCAGCTGTAAGTGTAACTCTGGCAAAACATGTAACTGTCCTGGGAATTGCATCTCTGTTCTGACTAATTCAACTTTCAGAATACGTTATGGCAAAACAAAAACACCAGTCATGAGCATGTAAAAATATAGAATATCATCTACAATCTAGAAACTGCTTGACAGTGATTCAAAGAAAACAAAAATCCCAGGCTGAACACATTACAAGCCTCCAAAAGTATTTCATCCATAGTTAGAAAAGCAAAACCGAGTCTCCTTATCTAAATATGGAGCATGGGAAACTTGCAGGAAAAAAAAAAGAAGAAAAGGATGAAGTGTTGTTTTGATATGTCACCAGGTTTTCAATTGCCTGGCAAGAGATTGCTGTTCTCCCTTAAAAATAAAATACAAATGAAATTACAATTAAATAAAATAAAAATAGTAATTAACAATATGCTGGTGCTGGCAGACCCACTCTGGAGATGTGAGTATTCTACTGCATGGGAAGCTGGACCAGGACATTGTCCCCACAGTGAGGGTTTCTGGAAGCTGAAGATGGCAGAAAACCTCTTCTGCCTGAATTGATGAATAAACTGGAGTTAAGATCCAAGTTTTTTACCAGGTATTGCATTTCTATGGGTCCTGAAGATTTCTGGAAGCAATATGTGGGCTTCCTCAGACTCTAGAGAGGAAGCAATGTATTACCCAGATTTCAAAGTGAAATAGCATTTTAGGAAAGCCACTTACATTTGGTGTCCAAGCAGTTTGTTTTTTCAAAAGGTGGCCATTAAAATATTGATGCATAAACAGGGGAAGTTTGCTTTCCTGCCTCCTCCAGTTTGTACACACAGGGGAAAATCAAATCCCCTCTGACCACAAAGATAGACACTCTTTGCTTCAGGAAACCACCAGGGGAACGAGGGCAGAAGGTCCTGTTGATTTTAAAGTGTCAAACAAAGTGTTTATTAATAAGATACAGGAGAAATTTTAAGCTGGAGGTTTCAGCTGCAGGGCTGAATGTCACCACAAATTAGAGATGGATCACAGCCCCACTGCTGCTGCACCACGCAGATGCCAAATCCTGTCTGGGGTAAAGAACCAGGAACTGGCCACACTGAGGAACAAAATCTTCAGGACCTGGCATGTGTTCCCTGTGTGATTTCAGGGCCAGTGTCTGTCTCATGGCTGGCTTTTAAGCACATAGAAAGAAGAAACCCCTCAAAATAAAGCCATTCACCATGCTCCTCCCTTCAGTGCCAAACCACAGACATCATTTTTGTGGACAGAGCTCGATTTCCAGGGCTGAAAAGGGTCCCCAGGCAAAAGTCACCTCCACTTTCCATTACTCTGGGCTTCCAGTTTCCATTTGGGTTGGGTTCTTTTATAATTCTGCCCCCAGTTAACCCTGACATTGTCCATTAAACCACCCTGAAATTTCCTCCCCTCCTGCTGGTGTTTATTTTTCAGCAGCTGTATCACACATTCTGATTTAACAAGGTAGTTATTTGCCTTGAGATGAATCCCACAATGCAAAAAAGCATTTTCCTCTGCCAGCAAAAAAGCATCTGCTCCCTTTGGAGTGTTGTGCAACTGTTTTGATGGGTTTCACACCCGCTGCAGGATCACACGTGCCACGCAGTACAGATTATTTATTTCACCAGTCCCTGCCTATGCTGCCAAAATCCAATTTTTTCTAAGGAAGTCTTATAAATTTTGCATGTTCATATCCAAATTGCCTGCAACTACACTGTTCCTTGCTAGTGATGTGGTCTCCTCCTTGCATTTGGATGGATATTTAGATTGGACTCATGGCTACCACATTGATTCCAATCTTACTTCCCACTTTCAACACTGCAGCAAACTGCTCTGTGTCACCACAGCCACGAGAAAACACCCGTGCTCTCTTTTATAGACTGTAAAAACAAGCACATTTTAGGACTGGAACAACGTGCTCCAAGGTTTCTGTTCCTCATTGACTGCAAGATGCTTTTCCACGGAAAAGAATTTAATCAGGGAAAGGGTTCATCCTCACTGCTGCCCTGATTTTGCCACCCTCTTTCATTTCCTACTGCACTCAGCAAAGCCAAATTCGTTTACTAATGTCTTTGGCCAGATGTTCACACCTTAGAGGAAAACAGCATTCAGGCTGCTACAAAATCTGAACAGCTGACAGCCCAGCTCTGTTCCTAACCACAGAGCATTCTTCACCCTTCAGATCCTGCCTTAACATGCCACACATGAAAAAGAAAAAAAACCTTCTGCATCTTTGATGTCACCTTCAAACAATTTATTCTAATTTAAGAATTTCACCTCTTACTTCAGAAAAATTCTTCAGGGTGGTTTTCATTCCATATCCAGATTTTTAAAGGATCATTTGTACTACCCCATTGACTTCTTTAGCCAGCAAATACATTTCAAATTCAAATTATTACCCCTGTGATTTTAAAAAGTCATTTATGCATCTGAATGACTGCAAGGCATTCCGGTACAAAAAGGAAAGCTTAAACACTGAACTTGAAAGGGTATATAAAAACGCCCCATAAAAGTTCAATCTGAGAATCAATTTCTCAGCTGACCACATTTCCATTTTAACTTATTTTTTTTGTGAACACATAAAACATTGTTTTTAATTCTCAAATGCAAAGCAGCACCTGTCCTGCGAACAGGGGTGTCTCAGGCCTCGCCTCGGACTGGGATTTCCCAGTGCCATGTTACCAGAGCTGGCTGGGAATCTGGGCCTCCCATCCCATTACATTTTCCCCCAGTCTTCTCAAAATTATCCTGAGCTGCAATGGGAGAGGCCAGGAGGAGAACACCACCCATGGTACTGGTTTGTGCAGCTGATAAGATGCTTCCAAGAGCAGGTCAGACCAATTCCAGCCCTGATGCACAGTGGTTTCCACACAAGCCCATCTGGATGAATTCTCTTTTTTTCCAGGCTGCTTCCAGGTTCTCCCTTCCCCCAAGCAGCTTCCCAGGGCAACTAGGAGCCATTTCCTCAGGGTATCAAACAACATTCAAACCCATGCCTGCTCTTTCCCTGAGTCCTCAAACTGACCATCACATCAGTTCAGGGTCTCCTCTCCCTCTGCCACCTCTCTGCTCTGAAGTTCAGCTTCCTGCTGCTTCCAAGTCCTCTCCCTCTCCCACATCTGCTCTCCCCTCCACGTTGTACTTCCAATTTTAGAGCATTTTTCCAGCTGCCCTTCACTCCCTGCCTCATCCTAATGCTGCCAGTGCTCATGCTGGGGATCTTTCCTTTTGCTTCCTACTCCTTTTTCTTATTTTAAGATAAAAACGAGAAAACAAGCGACGCCATAAAACAGAAAAAAAGCAACACGGCAAACCCATTATCGGTACTGTTCGGTTTTTCTGCCTGTTCAGAAGCTTTTAAGAAAGCAAAAGTTTGAAATGATGAAGGTGGCAAGGGAGCAGCAGGAGCACTTCATACCTCGGTGATCCAAGAGCTGTGCATTCGGCGCCTGGCTTAGTCATGAACTCTGGCACAAACACTTCTGACCTCGCTGGGGAATAGCTCTGAACTAAAACAACACTGCAAGATCTACACATTTTTGAGTCATGAGTTTCAAATGAAGCATTCCTGCCCGTTCAACTTGGAGGTCATTAAATGACAAACCAAAGGAGGGGAGCCAACATGAGCAGCACCCCAAACAGCCCATCCAGCTCACTGCATCTCCATTGCACAGCGTTTCCACACAATATTCTTCTTGCTGCGTGTGCAGAACCTCCTGACAGCTTTTCTGCTGTGGCAGGAGGCACAATAACGCTGAGAGAGGAACATTTGATATGGAAGAAGGTCATAGATGGGAAGCTGCTCAGAAAACCACTTGCAGTGAAAGAACATCCTTCCAAGCCGGTTTTAATTTCTGTGTTCAAGATGCTCCCCAAGATATTTTCCACTTTAGTATCTACATCAGCGAGGGACAAATGTATCCTCTAAAAGCCATTTGTGTCTTCAATATAGGCACTCAAGACAGAATAACACAAGTAAAACACTCCCATTTCTTCTCTGAGACAAGAGTTATATCAGATAAAGTGTGTACAAACCAGTACAAACTGGGACGTTGTTTTTTATTTTGAGGATACATAAAAAAAGTGCTATGTAATCCTTTCACTATGCTGAGAGGTGACAAAATTAACCACTGCCACCCACAAACTTGGCTTTTAAAAATGTGTATCCACCTAGTCCATATATTCTCAGCAATTCAGCCCAGTAAACAACTTGTTTTTCCTTCAAACCTGAAAATCAGCAACAGCTTTTGGAAAGGAGGATGTTAAATTAGAGGAATTAAACGTGTCTTGCTTTAATGACTCACCTGAGAATCTATTTTAATTAGTGCAATGTCTGATTTTTCATCAACATCTTTAATTTTGGCTTCGTAAGTCTCCCCATTCTTCAGCTCCACTTTCACCCTGTTCTTGTTGGTGACCACGTGGGCGTTGGTGACAATCAGCCCATCCTCAGAGACGATGAACCCCGAGCCACTGGCAACAGGAACCTCCCTCTTGGAAAAAGGAAGTCTGAAAGACAAGGGAAATAAAACGTTTGTTGCTGCAAAAAAGCTGAAAGGTCACAAATCATTCCAAATAACACACAGCCAAAAGGAGTTTGGTGAGTTTTTAATGCTTTAAGATATCTGCTGTTACGCTCATTAAGAAGATAAAGCACATCCATTACTTTAGCTAATTATTTTTCCATGACTCTTAAATTATTCTTCATTCTTAAGCATGACAAATATTTATTATCTCAAAACCTCTTTGCTATTTCGTACCATCAATCAACATTTCTGTCACAATGGCAGCTGTTTTCAATAATTAAATAAAAAAGAAAAAGGAAAAAAAAAAATCAAGACTGGGCATCTTGTTTACTTGCGAAATAATTCAATGTGAACCACAGCAGGAGCGATCTTCTCCACCACATCTGCAATGAAGTTGTATTTGTGCCTCAGGCTGTTCGGGTGTTCTTGGCCTGAAATAGAAACAGAGGACGTGTCATGAGTTCTTTAAGTGACTGCAGGAGGGTCATTGCAAAACACCTGAATTAAAAAAAGCTCTGAGTGGGTATCTTTCCCTTCCTTAAAAGTCATCTGCAGCATGACCCTTGGCACTAGATTTCCTCCCTGCTTCTCTGCACAGAGCTGGAGTGCTTTGTCTTTGGGAAGAATGACCCATGGAAGGTCCTGGTGTGGAGTGCACCCCATGGGGCAGCGTGGGCTCATCCCACTGTGGTACCCAGGGATGGGCACTGGAGGAGCACAGGGTTTGTTCCCTGCCCGCTCCCCCTTTGTGAAAGGGATTTTGTACCCAGATGCCTCCACTGCTGCCCTCCTTTTCTGGATGGTCTTCTCAGATTAAACAAACCAGCTCTGTTCCTCTGCCAAAATACGCCTTCTTGGAGGTTTTTTGAAGTCTCAGGCTGCTGCATTTTGAGGACACAGAGGTCCTGACCCCAGTGCAAGCCCTCAGCAGCTGCTGAGAAATTTTAACTTGGGTACAAGGTTGGGCTTCCTTTCCCACCAGTGTCCCCACACAGCCTGACCCAGCAGCCCCCGCCTGGCACCTACATGTGGAAGAACCTTCCACACACTCCACACAACCCCACTCAAGGCATCCTTCCCACCCATGCCCCCTGAGGTCCATCAGCTCCCTGGAGGGGTGGATCCCACCTGCTTTGGAGCCACTGAGCTGCCCCCAGGGCTATAAAATAGATATGGCAACACAATGGGACCACCAAGCTCTGCATTCCTCATGGTCACTGAGTATTCAGCAGGGCCCAGTGGGATTTTCAAAAGCCACTGGGTACCCAACTCCCATTGTGGCCAACAGAAAACCTGTCTGCACCAAGAGAAGTATAAAAATCTCTGGGAAAAACTCACAATTCTGACACAGCTTCTCCTTCTCAAGCAGTTCGGGGGCAAAACATTGTTTTGTTTTGTTTTGTTTTTTAATTGGGAGCAGCTATGCAAATTGGGAACACCCCAAAGAGTTCCTTTGTATTCCTTCAGAGGTGAGGAAGAAACACCCTGTTTTCATTTTGGTTTTATCTGGAGCACCCATCTCCTGTTTTCAGGCACAAGCCAAGCCTGTTACAGACTTTCAGGAGTATTAATGTGTTGTGCTGCTCCCGTCCATCTTTGCCATTTGGCTTCTAAATCCATGCAGAGATTAAAGCAATAAGCAGCTTGTGGATGCTGTAAGTGCCTTTGATGGAGTAAGAGGATGATTTATTTGCAGAATCACAGGAGAACAAGGGCTATCCCATAAAATCATCCCAAAACCCTGAATGCCCTTTGCCATTGGAAAAAACAGAGAGGAAAACCATGCAAATTTTCAAGTACACACTGGAGGCAATAATGATTTGGATACAAAATGCCCCTGCTTTTCACACTAACCAGACACTGGTTTGATTCGGGGTGAACATGTTCCAGGTGAGCTCTCAGTGCCAACAGCACACACTGTCCCTCATGAGAGGGGTGCATGCTCCACCCAAACACCATCTGTCACTCAAGAACAGGGTTTTTTTTTTCTTATTTATACCCTGTGAAACATCTCAAGGGCTTTTAAATGCAGCCAGTCACAAGCAGCAGCCACAGCAGTAACCACAAAATCCACTCTGCTGTTACAGAAATGCTTCTCTGCCTTATGAAGCAGCAACATCGACCAGGAAACTTTTGTCCTCACCTCACTGTTTTCCTCAAGAGCATTCACTGCTTTCTGATTTACACATGAGCTGTTGTCCTTGGGCTTTCACCCCACAGAGGCATAAGGGATTGCTGATTGAGAAATATCAATTTACCAAGCGATTTATATTCCCCATACTAGAAATATTCAATATCAAACACATCACGTCATTGCTGTAAAGCTGACAATTATAACAGGAACAGTTTTGAGAAGCTGCTACAATAAGAAATGCAGTTTGGAATTATCCACTTGCATTAAATAGGTGCTTGGACAGATTATCAGATGGGATTAACGTGGTGCTGGGCTAAAACTCCACTGGGCACTGCTGCAGCCATGGATATGCTTTTTGATCACTGCTTATAAAATGATTTCATCTCAGCTGCAATGCTGTAGACATCCAAAGGTCACATCCTGCCCATGGGAAAAAAAAGAGTTCCGTGGATGAGGGAACTACACAGGCAAAGCACAGCTTTTTTTTTTCCATGCCTTCAATCTTTTTTGCTTTTAGCTATTGAAGAAGAAAAAGGATGCCCAGGCTGTACGTGGTGAGACTGCTAATACTTCACCTCAGAGCTGCCTTCCCTTGGAACTGGAGCCTACAAAAGCCAGGATTTCAGAGGCAACAGTGTTTTGCCCATGATCCACCCCCTTGTGCAGTCCCAAACTAAACTGCAGAGAGAAAAAAAAAAAGTTCAGAGTTTCCTACTTTGAAAAAGTTAGATAATAAACACTAATCCATGGCATACTGACCCAAAAAGCTCCCAGCAGCTAGCCACGCCTGCCTGTTGCTTATGTATCAGGAATTCCTGCATTGTGTAACACAGTTTTGCAACTGGTCTTGAACCACTGCCCATTTAAATGGAAAACATACCTTTTTAAAGCAAAAAAACAACAGTCAAAGCACTGATCTTGATGGATTCATGGATGAATGTTAAAAAAAAATTACTGTAAACTGGTCTTCACCATCAGCATAGAATATGAAGGCTGTAATAAAAGTATTGATACATTAAAAGTTCTTTTATCACTGAGATAAAGAATAATGGAGGGCAAAAAACCCAAGCTGATTTCTCTGGAATTACTGAGCTGCACATGGGGAGCTGAGAACTGCGCTGATCTTTCCTACAAGAAACCACCTCTGTGTGAAATTTTACCTAAGATTTTAACTTAGGCACAAGTGACCACATGGAGGCTTAAATGGCCATAAAAACACCAACATAACCAATTTCATATGGGTGAGTGCTCATTCCTCAACCACCACAGGGCAGTTTCCAGCCATCACCAGCCACTGCAGACGACAGCAGTGAAGCTGAGAACTTCACCAGGTATGCTTTCCTCTCCCCTCTGACACATCTATTTTCCATCTGTACCAATAGCTCAGGGCCTTTTAGTAGAAAATATATATTTTTGGTTTTGGTTTGGGGGGGATTTTTTTTTTTTTTTTAGTGGGGGTAGTGTTGTTTTGGTTTGTTTCTAAATCATTGAGAGTTAGGCTTGAATAAAGATCTAGTTCCTAAATACCTTCAGGCTCTGATGCTCCCATCTTCCCAGACTGCTCCTCTTTCTATTTATATGTTGTGATTATTGTGTTTTGTAATGTTTTTATTGAACTATTGCACAATGCCCTAAATGCCCACAAGCATGGCTAAGAAACCTTTATTAATTACATTATAAAGATGATTGTGGTGAATTCAGTTAATGACAAAAAAAAAAAAATATATATATATAAATAGGTTATAGCATGAAGAATTCCCTAGGCAACTAATTCTTCAAGGACTTCAAAGGTGTGCTGGCTGCTGGCCCTGAAATGAGAAGGTAAATCTCTGCCAACTGGCATTAACAGGGCTAATAATCAGTAAACAGACTGCTAGGAGAGCAAGACAGAGTACCAAGCCATGAAAAAAAGCACACCCAGCTGTAAACAACTGAAGTAATTTGGTTTCACAAAGAGGAGCCAAAAAGCAAATTAAGATCTGGGTTCTGGTTAGGTCATTACTCAAAGTGGCATCGATGCAATGATGCTCACAGCTCACACATGCTGCTTTTAGTGGTTATTTTGGGCTGAGCTGAAGAGATGCTTTGGAGATAGAAATCTCACCGAAGTAACCTCTGCCCTTCTGCTGGGAGAGCTGTCTGCTGCTCTGGAAGGGCTTCTCTTGGCCGAGAGAAGAGAGCAGGTCTTCAAACAAAGCTTTGGGCACATCTCAGTCAGACATGGGGCTTTTCCCCATCCAGATTTCCCCTTTTCAAAAAGGGGGTTCTGCTCTCCCACAGAATGTTCTGCTCTCCTTCAGGACCTTTTCACTGACTGAAGCAAGGAGCAAAGTAATTATCCCGTTTAATGTGACTTTTTGTGTTAGACACGATGAAAGAGGAAAAAAGGCCAGCAGCTCTCTCTGTGCCATCCTCACTGAAGGGCTGCAGTTTTTGGGATAACTGAAGATATTCAGCTACCCAGGCTGCTGAAAATAGGTGAGATTATTTCCTCCTGCACTCACCAATTGTTTAGACACACACAAGGGTTTGAAAGCATGGCTTGGGTTTGGGATTCTCTGCAGAACGAAACCAAAAGAGCTGCAGCACTCACAAAACCTCTGGGCTGCCAGAACCGGTGACGACTGACACAAACCACAAACCAAGTTTTGCTTGGAGAACTTCCACCCTTCCCAAATAAAACTCCAGCCACTGGTGTTTGTACAAACTTCCATTCATGCCATATAAAAACCTTCAAAGCTCTGCCTATGGAGACAAAAAACCTCCAGCAAAGGTGCTCAGCTCGCTGCAAACAGGGGGATCAGCAAACCCTGCTGGAGAGAGACAAGGAAAAAGTGTGGGAACCTGCTGCCACACTTTCTTTTTTTAAATTACAGAAAGCTGCAAGCCTAAATATTCCACTTCCTATTCAAGGATAAGTTGTGTAATTCACCAAAAAAAGGGAATTACGCAATGAAAACACTAAGGAAATAAGGAACAACACTCTACGTGTCACAGGCACTTTGCTCAAGAGCAACTTTGAAGTCATTGGAGGGAATTTTGAGAGGTCTAAACCACAGCACCTTGTTAATACAGATGCTATTGCATCAGTTATTTTTCCCCCTGTATAATCCATGCAGAAACTCAAGTCATCTCACAGAATTCTGGGAGGAAAATCTGCATTACTGTGACGGCCCTAAAAACAAAAAATATTTTCATAGCCCTAAATAATGGTAGAATAAAATGCTTGAAACCTCTCCAAACAGTGAACTGCACAAATCTGGCCTTCACTTAAAATATTTCCTGCAGCAAGGACCAGTGCAAGACTAAAGTAAGGCTTTTAAGTGAAATTGCTATTTGGCATAAATGCACACACGCAAAGGGAAACTGAAGTCCATTTTCATCACCATAATATTTAGATGATCAATTCCTTCATGGCAGTCTTCAACAAGGACTTTGTATTTTCCGTGCTAATCCAAAAGCAGAAACTCATTCATTTTAATCACCGATTTTAAACAAACCCCAAAGATCTGCCAAGCTAAACAAAACAGGGAATCTACACAAAGTTCATAGTACAGAACAGCTCTCAAATTAACGGTGACACAGGACAAATTTCAGACCAATGAGTGGTTGCTCACAGAACAGAAGAATGTTTGAATAACAAAATAAAGGTGAAAAAGTTCCAGGTTTTAATTGATGTTCCCCTCATTCACTACCAGCCCTGAGAAGAGCTTGGAAGGGGAAGGTATTGGGAATCCAGCTGTAGGAACAAGTAAAAGCAGATGCTGGAAACACAAGAATGTCACCAATATCTGATGTCCCATCCCTGGAAGTGTCCAAGGCCAGGTCGAGCAGGACTTGGAGCAGCCTGGGAGAGTGAGAGGTGTCCCTGCCCCCAGCAGGGGATGGGATGAGATGAGCTTTAAGGTCCTTTCCAAGCCAGAGCACTCTGTGATAGTAAGAATGATCAAGTTCTATGGAGAGAATAACATTAAGAGTTCTTGTGTATTCATTAAACAAAACCAAAAAATTATTTGAAGATAATGAAATTTCAAAGCAAAGCCTTCAGAGAATTTTGGTCCAACCTCTTTAGTCCAGCTCCTTTCTCAGAGGGAATCAGATCTCTTTGGCATCCAGTAGCAGCAAGGCTGTTCAGGATGTTCTTGCTGCTGAAAATGGTCAATGGGCAAATTCTTCATGTAACAAATTCTTCATGTAACAAATTCTTCATGTAACATGCCCACAGCTTTCCTCTAGGAAGTTCCTATATCATTTCAAATTTACACTTTCATTTTTAGCCAAACAGGAACTTTTCCTACCACTTATCGACAAGGCAGAATAAGTGGGAAGTTAATCAGAATAAAAAATATGTTTGTTCCAGCTCAGCTGCTGAATTACTATAGATCACAGGAGTGGAAGGTTCTGCAAAGAAGGAATGCCCTAGATGGGTGCACCTTGGTCCATGCCATGTTATTCAGTCTCCATGCAACTCATGAAAAGCAATTTATGCTTTAGTGTCTTAGATTTAGCTCTAAAATGGGCACAACCCTATTTTATCTGATTGGAACAATCTCAGGCCTTAGCAGCCCTTGCAGAACCTCACAGGGAGAAAATATGTATATAAAAACTCTCAGGAATGCCAGAAATTCCTTTATAAACCAAGTGCACTGGCTTGAGTGCAAAATAGACTCACAGTTATAGCAGCAGGGAGCAAAAACCATCAGACTTTTGAGCTGATGAGGCTCAAAAGCAACTGGGTGTCAGCAGGGAGGGCAGGAATCCAGAGAGGAGCGACAGCTCCATCTAAAACAACAGGAAACTGCAATTGCTTCTGTAAACAGCAGTGCTGAGGTGGGAGGAAACGCAGCTTGTGCACAAACAGGCAGCCCTGGGCAGGGATGGGAAGGAGGAGTGCAGCCCTGGGAGCTGGAACACGCCGTTCTGCAGCAGCTTTGCCATATTAATGCAATGCTGAGGGGGGCTCGGCCGAGATGACAAATTAATTGGGAGCCAGAAGCCCTCTGACAAAGGCACAGAGCTCTGGTGGCTGTGCCAGCAGGGCTGGCAGTGCCCTGCATGGGCAGCAGGAGCAGCGTGAGCAGGGAGATGCTCAGACACACAGGATAAAGGTGAAGAACAATTCAGGACAAGGGCAAAGAGTGCTGAGCTCAAAAATATCATTAACAGCAGCCCTGTCTGAGCTGGAAACACTAAGAAATGTAAGTCATGTACTTATGGAAAAGAGTCTGCCTCATTTCCTGCAGACAGAGGAACAGAATATTTCAGCCAACAGGTTAAAGCAGACAATTATCTTCTCTGCACACGGCTGAAAATACAACAGATGAGTCAGGAATAATTTCTCCTCTCCTTTTTTTTCAGCCCTGCTCAGTTTGTGTCCTTTCCAAGCTGGGTCATCACCCTGCTTTACCTCCCAGCTCCAGCTCACTACAGGCAGAGAACCAGCAAAATAACCTCAAAACTCCCATGAAGTGCCAACGATGTGGTATTTCCTATATCCCACATGTAACCAGCAGCTATCTGATCTTGAGAATTCCTCCTGAAATTATAAACACATTAAGATCTCATTTTAAGTATGTGAGAAACTTTCACACTGCATCTTCAGAAGAAATCTCTGCTTAAGAGAGGCTTAGCTTCAATTTCCAGGAACCCTGGTATGAAGACACCAGGGAATAAAAACAAGTTCTTGTTTTCATGCCTCTTAAACTTCTCTCTAGCCTAAAAAAAAAACTCTTAAGGGGAAAGCCTATAAAAAGCTTCCTAGGATGCTGCTTTTCTGCAGCTGGAGGAGGCAATGATTTCACCACTTCGCTGTGGCAGGACTTAGGAGTGACATGGAGTTGATACAAATAAGGGTCAGACCTATAGGAAAAAATAGATAGAAAGCCATCAGAACAGTAATAAAACAGACATCACTCCTGCTGTGGGGTGTTGTAATTGTACAATACATGAACCCAGAATAACAACGTTGCAAAAGGTTCAATAGCCTGAAAAATCTGTCAGCCTTTGGCAGTATTTTCTACATCTGTCTCAAGAATCACTCCAAGAGCACCCAGATTTGTTTTAATGTAGACATCAGAAATCAGTGAGTGGCTGGGAAATGAACCTGGAGTGATGTGGATGGGTGTTCCTTCTGCCACCCTACCTGGAGAGCTGCAATAAGGGGGTGGCACTGCAGCCACTGTCACAGCCCTGCTGCTCCTGTAGCTCCTCATGAAAGGTTTAAAGGACAGCAGGCCTCAAGTTCACTCTCTCAAAAATGCACTTTCCAAAGATATTTAGAGTCCTGATTATTATATTCACTGCTCCCCTGTCAACAGCAGCTATTTAAATATTGATATTCTTATCCCCACACCTATCCTGCTTTATTTTATGGACCATCCAAGTATTTTTAGTATTTACAAGTGGTTTCTGCTTGCACACTTTCAGTGTCTGAATACAAAAGAAAACAAGGGTTAGCCAAGCTTTACCTTCATAGATTGAGTTCTACACAGAGATAGAGAAAGGGCAGACATTCCAAACAGCGCCTGTGCTGTCCTGGAAAAAGGAGTGAATCATCCCTTTAGCACCACAAATGTTGAAGGATGAGATTCCTGAGGGGCTGTGTTTATTTTGGGGGTGGGATGGTGGGAGGGAAGAGACCTGTTTGGGTTTCTCTTCCTTCCTAGTGCTTGGTCCATCCACTCCTTCCCTCCTCCAACAGGATTTTCTGCAGATACAGATTGACAGATCATCGATGCTGTCAGCAGGGCAAAGCCAAAACTGCAGCCTGAAAGTTTGAGAAATAGGGTAATGGAAAAGAAAAGTAATGGAAAATGGAGCAGCAATGCTGGCAAAGTGCAGAAAACTGAGCAGGGACTCATGAAAGCTCAGTTTGCTCTCAGCTCTGCTGCTGGCTGACCTTGAGCAAAGCTCTTTATCTCTCCTTGCCCCAGATTCACTGTCTGTCAAACGGGGCGATGACAGCAGTCTCTGGAAAAATATTGAGAGTTCCTCCTAATGTTACCCTCTGCTGCAGAAAATATTTCAAATTTTAGACCACTGGGTAACTTCTGTGCATGGCTACCAGATTTAATAAGCATTATTTTATCCATCAGTTCTCCGGCAACAAAAATATGTGCAAATCCAAGTGCTACCAGAAGCATTTTAAGCACCATAGCTCTGCCTCACTGGGATTTCTAGCAGCAGCTCTGCAAAAGTGGATGTAGGAATTATTCATTGTACATCCCTCTCCCATGTCTCAGGAAAAAAAAAAAGAATTTACAACATTAAGGAGATGGAAAGACTGAGAAACTCTGCTGGGGAAAAAGTGACAGAGACAAGAATGAGGTTTGGTTAACCAATGCCACAGAGAGTTTTGATGGCACTGCCACACAGCAACAGGACCTGATGCCAGCCTGCAGGAAAGGAGAGGGAAATGCATCTGCTCACACATTAAATGTAAATTTGCTTTGTTTTTCCACTTTTTTCCTCCAGAAGCAAGCTCCAGGCAGAGCACTTGTAACAAATTGCACAACCTTGTGCTTCCCCTTATCAGTGCACCAGGGTGCCTGATATTAACCCAGAAACTCAAGAGCTGCTCTGCCTGCCTGCATAATTCATCTCCAGTTGCTAAAATATGACAGCAAAGATCTTCTCAGTTCATTAAACTTTAAAATAGCCACTCACCTGTGTCCTGTCCTACAACCTTAATATATCATAACTTTCTTGTTACCGACAGATATAACGCCAACTTCCATTAGTATAAGATCAATTATTTTATAGCCCTTTGATATAAGGGAGTGGAAGCTTATTTATTAGTAATATTCTTATCTTTGAAGCAGGACAACAAATTTGGGAATCACAATGACCTGCATCCAGAAGTCAAACCAAAGTCTTTTATTCTGCATCCTGGACACAGCCTCCAAAAATAACGCCAGGTATTCACTTGGGCCCAGTTACAAAGGCAGTGGGACTCGGTGCCAAGTCCAGTCAGAGATCCTAGAGGCCCCAGCAGCTTCTGGGAGTGAGGAATGGCTGTATTTACAACACAAGTTCCACAGTACCCCAGTTTCTATTTCTGACGTTGCTTTCTTTCCCTCCAAGCACACGTAAATTCAAATATGAAAAATATTTTCCAGCTTCTCCTATTTCTTGGACGGCAGAGCCTGAGAGCTGCTCAGGATCTGCTGCCTCCCTCACATCCTAACAACACTCCTGCTGCTTACTCATGGCCTCAAGTATTCCTGCCCAGTCCACAGGTACCTTTAAATCTCAAAGCCCAGAAGATGAAAGGATTGAATCTTTCCTCGTTCCAAATCTGTATTTACTGACTTGAGTGTTTGAAGTCTGGAGCCTGCAAAATTACTGCCTGCTCCTCGGGAAGGAAATCTAGATGTGGAGAGGGAAAAAGGTGAGCTTCTTCTGACAAACCACTTCTTACAGTTGCCTCCTCTCCGAGCTGCATACTTGGCTTTGGAAAAGCTTTTTTAATCCCACACCTGGGAATTGGTTCTCTTCTGGAAAGATGTTGCTATTTATTTCCATTGCCTTCAGCTGCCTTTTCATTCCCTCCCTCCCTTCTCCTGCTGCTGCAAAATAGACTGAGGAAAAGTTGGAAAAGAATGATGTTCAGACCACCCAAACAGCAGCTGAGGGAGGAGATGACATTTAGCAGCACTGGAATGCTCATTTGTGCGCCCAGACCCTAAAAACCTGCTCCTCCTGGGTCGTTTTTAATAGACTTGGCACGTGCCAAGTAACCTGCCAAAGTCTCCCAGCACTTATTCAGCACACAAATAATCACAATAATAAAAACACCACCGTGTGCCTGTTATTATCTTCGGGGAAGCAGCTGAAAGCCTCGTTCATAACAACAATATCTACTTCCCTCTTGATAAATATCTGGCCGAGTTCCCAACCTTCCCAGATTTCCCAGCCCTGATGATTCCTTCATCAGGCTCAGCACTGGCAGGCACAGCAATGCAGGCAGCTCCATCTCCCCATCCTCTGCTGCACCCAGCTCGCTCTCAGGCTGCTTCAGAAGGACTCACTTAATCACAAATGGGTTTTTATTGACCGCCTGGGTCCTTTTCTCCTGCGAGATAATGACACAGAGACACTCGGATGTGGTGGTGCTTTCTGCATTTCAAAATACAAAGTCAGCCACTTCACAAGAAATTGAGTTTTTAAATTTTTAACTTCCCCCTCTCTGTATCTCAGTGATACACAGTTTCTAGACTAAGTTATCCCTCACCTCTGCCTTCTCCCCAGGCAAACCTGGTTAATCAAAGCCACAAGAGCTCCCATCAAACCCAGAAGTGACATCGTGGTGTGAGCACGCCTGGGACCAAACTGAGATCCACCTGTGGCAATGCCAGTGAGCTGAGGGCTGCTGAGCTCACCGAGATACCACATTTACACACGGTAAACCTAATAAAAATATGAAAACATATAAAACCAGCTCAAACCCAGGCAGAAAATAGTTAGAAATGGAGAGCAACCACAAGGAATGTTCTCCTTCCTCGGGTTAATGAGGAAAGGCCAAATCCAGGTTAGTTTCTATTTTACAGTGTGAAGAGCACTACGTGGAGAGAAGGGCACAGTGTCCCCAAACTCCTGCCAACACTTGTGGGAAAAAGGAGGAAGGGACTAAAGCCTGGTTTAAGTTGTGTGCTGAGCCTTCTTCCCTTGGTCAGCAGGAGGGATTTAAGGCCACCAAAAGCATATTTGCAGAAGAAAAAGAAAACATCCTGCCAGCATGCTGAGCCTCACCACTGACCATCGAGGTCTGGTGGCACTGACCTCGCTCCTGGGTGTGGGATGCTCTACACAGCCACATTTCTGCCCAGGGGACATTCACCTCTGCATTTTTGGTGGTATCAGCACACACAGAGCTGCAGCAGCACGGGCTCTGCAGGCCTGGACATCCTCTGTCAGCTCTGATGGAAAGGGAAGATTTCTTTAGTGCCAGCTGCAGCTCAGGAGCTCTGCCCAGGCTGGGGCAAAGGGGCACAGCAGGATGGGTGGCACTGGTCATGCTGCCACAGCACAGCTGGGCACAGCTGGGAAGGGCTGAAGTGTTTCAAGGCTCATTTTGCACAGGGAATCATCCCCCTCCTGCACACAGACCCAGAGCAACCTGCTCCTGCCTCTACTGCATCCTCTCAAACACTGCTGGGATTTGAGGAGATTCCTTGGGAATCTCTTAAAACAAAACCCCAGCACTGGGAGCGGACTGTAAGAGATGAAAATTGAAATTTACAGAAAGTTTTACTTTATTTTAATCAATATGCACACCATTGCAATTGATTAGCTGCTGAAATAGCGTGAAGTTTAAAAACAATGTTCCCACTCCTTTGTTTCCCAAGGCTGTCGCATTATATTGACCAAATTATTTACGTGGGTGTGTTAGTATGAAAAAAAAATGGCTAGAAATAACTCAATCTTTAGGTAGAAAAAGCACTCCTGATGATGAACTCAAAATAAAATTAAAAATTAATTACTTTAAGGAACCAAATATTAGGCAATGCTTTTCCAAAACATCGATTCAAGCACTTTACAGCTTACTATCCATCCCTTTTTATTTCAGGTTCTCTACATATCAAAAAAAAAGCTTTGCTGGTAGCAATGTTTGCTCTCATCCAGGGATAAACATGTGCTACTGGTTGGCTTCTCCAGAGCTTTCTTTTTGTTCCAGAGGTGCAACAGGGCAAAATGATTGTCTGGAATTACTCCTGATGGATCTCCAACAGCAGAGCTCTCCCGGACAGGGACTCTGTGCAGCCCGTGCATTTTCTGTACCCCCCACCAGAGGCACGTATTGCTCCCAGCTCAAACACAGCCCCAGTTCTGCAAACTTTCAGCAGAAAACGCTGAGAAAACAACATTGGTTTCATGAATCAAGAATAAAAATCACAAGGCATTGTCCCACACTGGGCATCAGGAAGCTGTGGAGTGAAAAGTTTGATTGTCTCCCGTGTCAGCAAATGCCAGCAACGTGCCATGGAGCACAACACAGCTTTGACACCGAGGGGACAACCAGGGGTACAAAAAATTGATTGTGTTGACACCAAAGCTGTGAGCTTGATCTGCAGGCTGAACACACAGCCACTGTAACATCAGAATGTTTTTCTGCTGAAGAGATGATGGCTAAGTGTAGAAAAAGATGCGTTTTAAAAGAAAGGAAGTCCAGAAATTATATAATTTATACCAAAATAATTAATCCTCACTAAAACAGCGCTGACTTACTAAAAAGTGGCTACCACTTTAGAAATAAAGGCTTAATTCATGCTAATTTTTACACATTACCCCTTAATGGTGCTGAACGGTTTGGAAGGGATACACAACCTCGGTTTAGAGGTTTAATCCAGCCGGTATTAGGGGCTGTATTTTGTGACGATCATCCCCTGCTTATCCCAGCACGGCTTTGCCCCGCTTTGTGTCACCTCCTGCACCCACCGCTCCCACCACACCGAACACCTCCGTTTCGTAACCCGGCAATGCCTTTTCCCACCGTTTGCAAATAATTCACATTACATTCGGTTTGTCCACGCTGCCAACTAAAGAACGCCGAGGGAGAAACGCCACGCATTGTTACTTATGGGCGGCCATCTCCATCCTCAAAAAAACCCCAACAAAAACAAACACGAAACTGAGTTTAACACGCTGTTAACAGGCTTCTCCCTTTCCACAAGTCTCCTATTAATCAGAGCGCATCTGCTAAGCCGGGCCAAGGCAGGCAGCAGCCTGCTCTGCCCACCCCTTTGCTCCATCACATTCCTGCCCTTATTCCCGGGGGCATTTCCTGGGACAAAGCGCCGGGACGGGATCGCGCTTGAGTTATTTCTGCAAACTTTGCTGGAGCCGCATCACCGACCGCGGCTTCGCAGCGGTCCCCGTTTCTCGGGGTTTGCGCCAGTTTCCCGCAGTTTCGAGCCCGACATCACCCCTCGGAAGATAAGCTTAAATCGGGTACAGGGCTTTTCACCCCTTGCACTCGGCAGCCGCTGCCAAACCTCATTCCCGCTCGGTTCGAGCCCTTCTCCGGCTGCTCCCCGGTGCCTCCTCCCCGCACGGGGAGCCGCGTCCAGAGCGGGCAGGAGGATGGCGGAGCGATCCCCCGCGCTTCCCCCGCGCATCCTCACCCTGCCCGCAGGCTCCGCGCTGGATGGCGATGATGGGCGGCTGCCGGAGGCTCTCCGCACGGCGGCTGGCAGCCCGCAGCTGGCAGTGGCTGGCGTAGGTGACCGCATCGCTGCCGCACACGGGCTCGCTGCTGGTGCACTGGCATCGCCCCGCGGCCGCCCGCTTGCGCACGGTGGCCGAGGCGGGCACGGCTCCGGGGGGCAGCACGCACTGCAGCCCCTCTCCGCAGGGCGGCCCCGCTCCCCCGCACGCCTCGCCCTCCTCCGCCCCGCACACGCGGCAGCAGCCGCAGGCGTCGGGCACCGGCCCGCCGGGACAGCCCGCGGGCAGCGCCGGGCAGCGCGACCGATCGCAGCGCTCGGGGCAGGCGGGCAGAGCGGAGGGCAGAGCGGAGGGCAGAGCGGAGGGCAGCAGGGCCGCCAGCAGCAGCGTCCAGCCCCGCAGCGGCATCGCGGCGGCGGCTCCGGACCGAGCGCGGTGAGCGCGGCCGGGACCGGGCGGCCGCTTTAAGGGAGACGCGGCGGGGCGGGGCGGGACCGCGGGTACGGCCCCTCCACACCCCCCCTCAGCCCGGGCTGCGACATCGCCACACCGCCCCGCTGGGACAGCGACAGCCCCCTGGGACAGTGACATCGATAGCGACAGCCCCCTGGGACAGTGACATGTCCCCGGGATAGCGACATCGCCACACTGCCCCGCCGGGACGGGGACATCCCCCGGGACAGCGACATCCCCCCGGGATAGCGACATCGCCCCCGGGATAGCGACATCCCCACACCGCCCCGCCGGGACGGGGACATCGCCCCCGGGATAGCGACACCCCCCTGGGACAGTGACATCCTCCCTGGGCTGCGACATCCCCACACCGCCCCGCCGGGACGGCGACATCCCTCGGGATAGCGACATCCCCTCCGGACAGTAACATCCCCTCCGGGATAGCGACATCCCCCGGGATAGCGACATCCCCTCCGGGACAGTGACATCGCCCCCGGGACAGTGACATTCCCCCCGGGCTGCGACATCCCCACACCGCCCCGCCGGGACGGCGACATCCCCCGGGACAGTGACACCCCCCGGGACAGTGACACCCCCCTTGGACAGCGACATCCCCCTGGGACAGCGACATCCCCCGGGACAGTGACACCCCCCTGGGACAGTGACAGCCCCCTGGGACAGTGACACCCCCCTGGGACAGCGATACCCCTCCGGGACAGCGACATCCTCACACCGCCCCCCAGGACAGCGACATCCCCCCCGGGACAGCTGATACAGAGTGAAAATTTAACCGGATATAAGTCCATTTAGATTTAAATGAAATGTGCCACTTTGCGCATGCTAGATCTACTATTTAGTCTAGTAACTGCAGCCCCACCAAAACTACCCCAGCTAAAAAGAAAAAATGCAAATTTCCACACGAAAAGATCAGAGATAAGAAAGACTCCTCAGACCTTGAAACAGACAGGGCAGAGTGACCCAAGAATTGCTTCTGTACTTTCTAACAAAAACTGAGTACAAGTATAACTAGCTGTAAGTGTAATGTAAAATCAGCAAAATTAATATGCATTAACCTATTGTGAAATTCTATGCATATAAAAATTAGTAAAGGCAATAAAAAAAGATCCAGAGTACTCAGAGGTACGCAAGTCCATTGAAAAGCAGTAAGTCCCGACATGCACTGTAAAGAAACATACCCATTCCCTACAAATCTTTATTAGAATTGTAAGGTTTGATTTTTTCATCCACGTTTCACAGCGACACTCAGGGTTTCACCGCGAACTCAGCGGTGCAAGCACCGAAATTGCGCCCGGCGATTAAGATGGGGAGAAAAGGAGATAAGGCTCAGGAATTACGGGAAAGCAATCCAGAGTCAGCGCTGATAAAGTTTCCAGCTGATAAAGGGATGCGGGGAGCGCTGGTACCGTGGTGGAAGGAGTGTAGGATACATCCATTCTATGTAAATATATGCAAATATCAGGTAATTTCTATCCTGATCAATTCCCCGGGGATGGCTGTGAGGTTCCCGGCTCGGGAGGAGGATGGAAGGAAGGAAAGATGCTCCCGAACCTTCTGCTCCACTCAGAGCCGCAGGACGAGGTGGATACCAGCAATTAACAGAAGGTTAATCAGCCGAAATAATAATAATAATAATAATTAAAAAAGCCGTTTTCCAGCATCCCACAGGCAAGCTGATCTCATTTATCCGGCACTGGGCACCGGCCAGAACCCATGGGAGCGGTCCCTGTGCCATCTGCTCCTCGGGCACATCCAAAATGCTCTGAAGGAGGCTGAATTACATCCAAGTGCCCTCCGAGGGACAGGGCAGCCCTGCCAAAGCTGGGAAGGAAGCAAAGCCAATTTTTTTTTTAATTACAAGCCGATTAAACTTTTGAACTGGCTCCCAATCTATAATTATTTAAGTGTACCTTTATCAGGCGCCGATAACCAAGCAGCTAATGAACTTTACAAGCCATTAGGCAAGAGGAAATGCTGTTAACTGTTAGATGAGCTGCGACCAAGGAGTTGAACTTGTCAGCAACTGCATTAATATAAAATAATTCAAAATATTTTCTCCTAGGAAAAGTTTAACAACGAGCCACTTGAGCAGGTAGAAGGAGCGTCCCAAGCACCAGAATGCAAATTGTTCCACGGAACACCATAAAAACGCATCCAACTGCATGCAAAACTTAATAAATTGTTGGTTAGCACCTGAAGCTTGGAAACCACTTATATTCCAGTGCTCCTAGTTAAAATTCCAGTGTGAACTCTTTACATCTGCAGTTTTCCAATGACCTCTACACTCTGCAAGAAAAGAGATTTCAGGAGAGTCATCTGATTTCAGAAGTGGCCCAAGCAGTAAAATGGAACAATTCACAAAAAATTGTCTTAATACTAAAATAATTTGTGTTAATAAATAAGAAAAACTCTAAAATATTTACAAGTTAAAGATCTTTTAAGTGTATGTATATTCACATACATATATATAACCCCATATATATATGGGGGATACATATATATCCATATAAATATATATGGATGGATATCATGGCAAAAAGTTTCCAAGTAATTAATTATCCACTGCTTATCGACTACTTTTTATAGGCTTTGGGGTTTTATAAGCATGGGGGGTTTTGGTTTGGTTTGGGTTTTGCCCCTTTTTAAATAAAGACATGCTTTTAAGGAATGGTGATGGGCTTTTAGCAAGAAACAAGCCCCATCACAAAAAAAAAAAAAAAAAAAAAA
This sequence comes from Taeniopygia guttata, assembly GCF_048771995.1. Lineage (NCBI taxonomy): Eukaryota > Metazoa > Chordata > Aves > Passeriformes > Estrildidae > Taeniopygia > Taeniopygia guttata. The sequence goes on along the minus strand of NC_133031.1, from coordinate 32,717,971 downwards.
AAAGCCAAAGCCCCAAACCGATTAAAATTAAAATTTAAAAACCCACAAAAATACCAAACAAACAAAAAAAAAAAAAAACCCCAAAAAAAAAACCAAAAAAAAAAAAAAAACAAACAAAAAACCACCAAAAAACGGGTTCAGGAAAGATCTCATTAACTCCTATTTGGAAGCACTGAAAAATAGATTTTTCTATTTTTGTTATTTTAAAAATTGCCTATCTGATCTGTGCAGAAGTGCCTTACACCTGAGAGGTGCTGCACACCCAGCAATTATTATTTCTCCTCCACCTGACACAGAACAGTTCCCCAAAGCAGCAGACATTAACCACCAGAAAGGCCAAAAATGTGGTCTGAAAAAACCACTCTGGAGTCTCAGAGGTAAAATATCTCCTACTTTTCACATGGAACTGGCTGATAGGAGGCTCCACCTAGAGATCACACGCTAGAAATTCTCCGAGAGGTATGGAAGTGTGGGCAGGGATGCTGTGCCAGCCTCGCCCTGCCACCTGGGCACACACAGAAAGGGGGGAGCAAGGAAAGGATGAAAAAAGGGCACAGAGAAAAATGGGAAAGTCTGAGTCGAGAAAAGAGAGAAAAGAGGATGAAGGAGCTTTGGGAAAGTTGGAATGCTGATAGTATGAGCGAACTCCAACATCTTGGACTTTGCAGAAAGCTTTCCCAACTTTATTCTGTTTGCTTAATTATTATAAGAATTTTGCTTCATGCCTTAATGGCTTCCTCTCAGATTTTCGGGTGGGGAAAAGTGCAACATCCCTACTCCCACCTCCCAAAAACCCAGGACTTCTCCACTTTAACATAACAAGAGAAATCTTATAAAAACTTAAAGAAAAAACCCAAACCTTTATAAAAACTCCACTCATTGCTACATACAGAAAAAAAAAAAAAAAAAAAAAACCACTGCTTTGAAAGGGAATGGCTTCAAACCAGGGAATTTAAAACTCCACGTTCTTTTCCTGATATAATCTAGCCCTGGTGCTTGACAAGCGTTAACTGCTGGCATCACTTACAAACGAAACGAACCATCAGGGTGTTTTTTGAAGCCAAGGGACCTGCCCAAGGAACAATTGCTGATGCGCGCTGAGCGCGTCCCTGCGGTCAGGCGGCGTTTCCTTCCCGGCGCAGGGCAGAGCTGCCAGCCAGGACACATCAGGCTGTAAAACAACCCCCAAACTTTGGCATTTATACAGAAAAAACCCACTGCCACCCCTCTGGAGGGGCACAGGGGCCAGTGGAATCTGGGTAATTGGGGCAAGTCTGGATTTCGGGAAAGCATCTTCTGATCCATCAGTGTAAAGCCAGAAAAATCCATGGTTGTGCTATTGATGATCCCGAGATTATAGAAAGTCTCTGTCTGTCAAAGCAGAAGCCATAATTGGTCTGTGCTGGTTTCAAGGTTGTTTATTCTGTTTATCTCTAACATGTTCTGCTGCCCTGCCGCAGCTCTGTCCTGCAGGGCAGCGTGTGGGGCTCTGCCCTCAGTGGGATGGTACAAACATTAAATACCACAAACTACCTGTGCTGGATTTACAATAACGTGCCAATATCTGTCACCTACGTTGGACAGTGTGTCCCCAGCCTGAACCAACAGAAAAATGCCAACACTGCAGTGAAACATGGAGGGCATGAAGAAGGAGAAAAAGGACAAGGCACACCCAATTTCCTCCATCTTGTCCCCTTTGGACCCCTCATCTAGAATCCTAAAATTTTACTTTTGCACCCGTGCCACACTTAATTATTACTGATATCAAACCCTCAGAGCTGGTAATTCATCCTGTAAGGCTGAAAACTCTTTTCCATGGACAGAGATCACAGCCAGTGTCTCTGGGGGCTCTGTCCAGGGGGGTTCCTGACCCCTGCCAGGGTCCCAGACCTGCCAGAGGGATGCTCTGGATTCCCACACATGGTACATCTTCCCCCGGGATGTTTTTTTATCACAATCCCTTGAGATCAGAGGTGACTCAGGTGTGCCCGGCTGCCACCAGAACGCAGAGTGGTTGAAATTCTTGCAAGATGCGTTCACCGTGCATGCCGATATGCAAAATTCCACTCGTTTGAAATGCAAATCCCTAATTACAGTGTCAAAAGCAACACTTGGAAGGGCAGCGTTCAGCAGCTACCAGCCCATTAACAATGCCTTCACAAATAAGTGCCAGTTTCTTTTCCTCCGTGGTTTTCAAGTGAAAAACCCAGGCAGACACAAGTCCCAGGGCAGGATTCAGGTTTCAGTTCTCCCGAGAGCTGCCTTCAGTATTTCACTATTTTACTTCACTTCAGCAGTGAGCTTTCTGGCTTGGAGCATCAAATAATTTGTAGGATGTTCTGCAAAGTTCAGATGTCTATTAAGGCATTAAACAAACTGTTAAAAGGTAAAACTACACATGGCACAGAGGGTTACACTGCTTTAATTTCACCTTTTAGTATGAAATGCCCTATCCAATATTTCCCCTTCTTTCATTTCTTCCCTCTCTTCTCTCACCTCTATTTAAAATGGAATTGCTAAAATGACAGTAGGATTTCTGTTCCACACCTTCAGAGTGTCTGTATCAGGTGCACTCTGTAATTCCTCCATCCATTATAATACTTACTGTAAAACCTAAAAAAAAATAGCCTAAAAATAGACCAAAAATAAAACCACCACCATCAACAACAACAAAAAAAAAAACTCAACCTGGAACAGTCTAGTGACTTAACAACTGGAGTCTCCAGATCAGTTTTTAAGTATGAAATACACTTTAAAAGCAGATTAGTACTAGACTTGACTGATTTTTTAAGCCAGAGAGTGACCCCTAGGTGGTGCTGACATCCTGACAGTCCAGGAGGCTAAGGAATATTCCACTTTATTAAACTGTATCCTAACACAACAGCCCTCAGCAGCTGCCCCCAGGAATGTGCACTGCAGTCAGCAGTTCCATTTTCTGTAAATATTTTATTCTAACACGGTGAGTTTAAATCTGTGGCCATACAGAATAATTGGATTTCCTCTCCAGTGAAGGGGCAGAGAGCAGAGCCAGGTGGGGGCAGTGGAATCTGGGCAATTGTGGCCAGCCTGGATTTCAGGAAAGCATTTCTGAGACAGAACCCTTCTGATCCATCAGTGTAAAGCCAGAAAATCCATGGTACAATGCTTTTTTTATCAATATCCCTTGCATAACATGTAAAACTTCCACAGAAGAAACTGAGATTAGCACAAGGAAATCAGCTCAGTCTGTCCAATTTCATTATTAGGCTACACAACCTGATCAGATTTGAAGAATTAGAGATGCTATGGCTGAATAAAGGACAATCTGATCTCTTACAAGCTGAAAAAGAATATATTGCTCTGATCAAATACTTGCCATGGTGCAAAGAAACTCAACCAGATGTTCTTTTAAGTTACCCAAACTGATTTATTGACAATTTTAATGTGACATATTTACAGCACTGTTTCTAAAATAATTTAACAATTTTCATAGATTTATAAAAGTACTGATAAATAGGAGACCCTGACAGTGACCAACCACAAATATTTCCCTATGCTACTGAACTACAACAGTAGTTCATTTCTTTTTTCGTTTTCCTCTTTTCCCCTCTTTTTCTAAGTCCCGTAATGGAGCTGCTTTACCTCCACCCAATGTGTAAAATTGCCAATACCAAAATACAATAAAATGACCATGCAGTGTGAAAGCTGTACCAGAGCAAGTGATTTCAGATGTTAGACTACAGTAAAAATATTACAATGCAAAGTGTCTTCCACACAGAATGTTCTTGTGAAAAAATAAGCTTTTAAAGAGCTAATGGTTTATTTTTATAGAAATTAAAACCTACAATACTAGTACAGACATTTACAGTAATTTCCAATTTTGTGCTAGTTTTCACATATATCTAAAGTCAAACAAAACCAGTAATTTACAGACACCGCTGCCTTAAGACAGTGGTTAGTTAGCTTATGGATAAAAAAAAAAAAAACCAAACCAAAACCAAAAGAAGGTGCTGATATAATTTAAGGTTTTGAAATTCAGTATATTCCATTCTTGTATGACACCAATTATTCTGTCCTGGGATCAACAAATTGCTGTGGTAAAGCCATCCATATCTCTCAAGAAGTCAGTTTGGAAGTTGGAGAGAAGATGGACTTGCCTGATATGTATCTTAGGTTCCAGCAGACACAGAAGTCTCACACAGCTGGACAATCGGGATCACAGTAAGCAGCAGCATGAGATATTTGTGGGGTTGGGATTAAAGCAAATGGGTTTTTTCCCCAAAATGATGAAAAGTACACACCACCTAATCCAATACTTGAAATGTAAAGGTTCTCCTCGCTGGCATCACCGATGCCCCATGACACAATGTACACAAACAACAAACACTCACTTTTTAAGAACACATATTGCACAGCAGTGGGTGCAACACCAGAACACTGGTACCCCTGGCATGAATCTTGTTTTAAAGAGCTGTTTCAAACTATGGTATCCAGAGCAACTCCAAGCCAACGCTCAAACCCAGTAAGAATGGTCTGTGTACATCACTAACCCAAAAGTGTTTCAACAAAGTGAGAGAAAACACAGGCACTTCAGATTCTTAGTGCACCAAAAGTTATAGGCCACGATTGCAGGACTGGGAACATTCAGTACCAATAACAACACAACTAAAGGAGCTCTTCCACGATCAATACAGAAACAAGAACTGCTCACAAAGCACTGGGAAGGAAATCATTCTCAAAACAGTAACCAAACAATACATTTAAACATTTAAGAAAAAATAATTGCTGCAAAGCCTAATATAACACAACATAAACCCTACTTAGTTAAAAATATCTAAAGTGTCCAAATTCCAAAGTCCAAATTCTCTTCTCCCCCCTCCAAAACACCAATACATGCAGTCCATGGAAATCCAAATGTGCAAAAAGTTATAACCCACCTTTAGGAGTGCATCAAAAATAGGCTGACTATTCAAAATATTATTTTAGTGGAAATTTTACAGCACCATAACTAGAATTCCAAGGGAGTTCAGAATTCTTGTTCTGATAACAAATCAGTTGACACTGTTGATCTTAAAGAACAGAAGAAACATTTTGTGCATTTCCTGGTATCTGAAAGTTACAGAGAGAAAAGATTCTCATACATGCCTAAAATCTTACTGTAGTTTAAGATGAAATTAAACAATCACATTTGTTGGCAACAAGTTCTCCAAAATAGAGCATTAGTTGCAAATTTAGTAAACCTGCCAGATTAGGAATTAGAAGTTGCTGGTACCTTGCTTACTTGCAGAAGTACTTTTTTGTTGTTGTTGTTTAATGCATTTTGGGTATTTTTTTTTTCCTAAACTGTGCAGTTTGGCCCCTCCCTAGTAAGTGATTTACTATCAGGCTCTGAGAAAACGCCTAAGGTCCATCTCTGACCCTCAGCTGAAAGGCAACACACAAACACATTATATATACCCATGTGTGCACAGGAACGCACACACACATATATATAACAGCAGTGCTCTGGTTTGTATTTTTTTTTTTTGTTTTTTTGTTCTCATTTCCTGGAATTTTCTTTGGTTCAAAGTCCGAGCGAGGAAATTAAAGGACCGAACAAATGGATCATTCTCCAAACGCTTCCATGCCTACACATCACTGACTGGAAGGCTTGCATCATCCAGATCCACCAGGCCAGGATCCTGTTCCTGAGTGCCGTTTTTGCTCCGGGGTTCCCAGGGACCCCGGTCAGTCACTTTGGAAGTTGATTCTCTTGCAGCGACAGCCTGGATCTTGTAGCTCCTTGGCTTGGCCTTGGTAAAAGACTCGTGAAATCCTCGCTTCTCCAAGGCAGGGGGTTTGGGGTGAGGGGCTGGGACCAGAGGGCTGCTGCGAGGGGCTGTGGAATGTGAGCTGGCTGCGGCTGGGCCGGCAGGACGGACAGCATGGCCGGGTTCGGAAGGAGGCTCGGGATGCTCCTGGAAAAAGAAGGGAATGCGTCAGATGGAGTGGCTGAAGGCACGTTGGAAAGGTGCAGTTTCAGATTTCAGACTCACCAACACACAAAAAAAAAAATAATCGAGACAGAAAATACACAAAGCGAAGCTTCAGCCATGGCAGCAGGAGGCAGGTGCTTTCTGAGGCACTGCTTTACTGAGTGTGAGCTCACAGCAGGGTGTGACAGCAACATCAGCTGCTGCACTTAACAAAATTAAATTCTCAAATCAAGCACAGCAGCTCTGCAGACTTTAGTCCAGCAAATTGAAGTTCCTCATTTTACTAAGATGTTAAATAACTTCTTGAAGATGCACACTTTAAAGGCCATTGAAAGTCACATCTTTCCAAAAGAAAAATGTATTCAGACCTATTCATATAAATCAAGCACTTGTATCCTGGATCCTGAAGTAATGCACATTTTACTGTTCCCTGTTGTTGGAGCACCAAGTCTTCCCAATTTCTCCCAAGGACCAAACAAAAATTTTAAGCTATCAAGACTATATAAAAATTTCAAAAGTTAATGACCTAGAAAAGAAACTGATACTTAAGCTACTCATTCCATGCAACTTATTGTTTTGTATTTATTATCATTATTCTGCTGACCTTTACATAACTACCAAAATATCTTCCACCATTTACTTACTGACAAAAACAAGTCCCCAGACTACCCAGGAATGATTTAGTTGTCTGAAGAACAGGCATGGAATGCCACTTGGATGTCCTGGGATAGCCTGACCTGAAGAGGAACAAGAAGTTCCCTGGGCTCTGCATTGCATCCATCAGTTCTGTCAGGATGTCTCAAATCCCTGAGCAGTGCAGGGTTTGAAATGCTCTGATCCAAATGCTGTGTAATGTTGCAGTGAACTGTGTGTGCATTAGGAGCTGCAGCTGCTGCCAGTTCTGCCATCACCAGTGTTAGTCCAGGAACTAAAGGGATCTGCCAGCCCATGTGCACACACAAATCAAGGCATTTCTCAAGCACATTTGTTAGGAGAAAAAAAAAAACAAACCCCAAACCCATCACAGATGTGTGTCCAAGATGCAAATATAAATCCTGAATTAAAAACTTATTTTTTTCCACTGTAGTTTTTCAAGTTTATTTTAGAATGTTATGATATTTTCATGACATATGAATTAATAAATTTCATTAAAATGGAGTCTGCCAAGTACTACCATATTTCTTTTTATAAATGAGTTTAATGCTATTGGATGAACCTGTGCAACTTTTTTTTTTTTGGACTTGAGTTTGGTGTTAACGTCACTAAAGTATTTCACATCATTTACACTGCCTTATTTCATATCTGACTTGATACTTAAGGAAAAAAGTTTGCTTTAGGAGAACTTATGATTCACTGATTTACTTACTGTTCTTTTTATTTTTAATCATTTTACTTCACCAAATAGGACAAAGGGGATATTAGGACAAGATCTCAGAATTTTTGCTTTGCTATCCTGAAGGATACTCAGATTTTACTACCCACACTGGCTGTAATTTCAGAGTTCAGAGACTGTGCTGCTGCACTACTCCTGAAGTGCCCTGCTTTGAACAGGGTATTGGTTATACATTATGATTTAATGCTTCTATGTTTGAACTAATCATTTCATGCAGGTCTCATAAGCCATGCAGATCAGGCTATTATAGACCCTTCCAAATCCTAGAGTTACAACCTGCATGTTCTGTGTGCACTCATCTGTATCAGTTTGTGGGCAGCTTCCATTTCATCTCGCTCCTGCGCAGTTTCAAAACAAATGTAAAGTAAAATGGAAATATGAACTCTCATGCAAATTAGCTTTAGTACTTTCCTATTAAAGTGACATCACTTATGTTAAAATATTTACTGTGCTTTGATGTATAAGCAGTGGTTTTGGCGTTTTTCATTTCCAATCATTTTGAAAGCGTGAAAAAACAGTGCAAACCTGTGAGCGAACGATATTATTGATGAGTTAGTTTTAAGTAATGGTAATGACAACAGGTAGCATTATTATTTAGTTTGTTTTATAGTGCAAATTAGTGTCTAGTCCTAGCCCTCTGTTAAGAAGGCAAGTTTCCATGAGAGCCCACATACGTGCTGCATTCACCAGTTCTTGATGTATACCTCTGTATACAAGGATTCGACAGCCTTCTGGCCTGCCGCATCTGGAACACAGTGCAAAGCTAAGATTAGAGTCACCTGGACTGGGGAGAGAGACAACAGAGGGAACAAGAAGTGATGCAGACAGTCATAGCTACATTGCTCAGTTAGCCCCACACGAAAAAAAAAAAAAAAATCACAGGAAAAAAAGCATACAGAAAAGAAAAGTTACCTGCGTGTTTGCATTGCCCCCACAAAGAGAAAATTTATATCAGGAAGTTTTATTTAAAAGCATGAAGAACCTACCAAAAATTGGTTGAGAGCTTAGGCTGAGTTACCAGAAACACTGGTAGTAATGTAAATTTGCAGTCAAAAGCCAGGTTTGAATTATTAGATTTCAGATTATGGGGGTAATGATATATCCAGGTTATTACAAAACATCCCAGAGACAGAAAATGAAAAGCACAGCATGCAGTACCTGAACTGTGAAGTATTCCTGGCACAACATCTGGGCATACTTGGAGACACTGTGACACCAGAGTAACTCTACTACTTTCCACAAGTTAATAACCTTTGTGCTACACAACTAACACAGTTTAAATGCTAGTAGGTGTGAAATGCTGGCATCCACGTGGCTCCAGAAATATTAACACTTGTCACAGTGCCCCAGTTCAGTACTGCAAGATGCTGCTCTCACTGCATTTCCAACAGCAAGAACTAATTCATGTGAGCACAGAGCTCTTAGTTTAAATTTTCATCTGTATCGGCATATACAATAAACTATCAGTAATAGAAAATGACAATTTAGCAGTGAGAGTTGTTACAAAGAAATTAGGGTATTGTCATTTGATTGCAAAACACAGCAATTAGCAGAAACACCTCATAGGAATTAGAAAGTTCTACTTTAACTCCCAAACTAGTAATAGTGACAGATCATACTGGACTTCTCCAGGTTAGCACTGCATTATCTACGTGTTTGAGACAAACAACGCACAGCAAGTCACAGGTAGGACTAAAAAAGTGCTCCATTAAGAACACAGAGCATTTGAAGTTTGAAAGTTCATGCAAAAAGGCCACGTTGGTACAGGACAGGAGAGAGGAAAGGCCAAAGGAAAACCAGGAGTGGACAGGAGCTAATGGCAGCCCCTCTGAGGCGCAGGGTGACGTACGGAAGCCGCGGATCTGCCGGGTCCCCGCTGTGCTACGATGGCCCCAGAAATGGCCTTTATCCAGCTGTGCATGTCCTCGGGGCTGTCTGCCTGCAGCAACAACAGCAGCACGGTCACCAGCAGCCCTCAGCCTGCCCACTGCCCCACCACCTGCAGCCACAACCTGACCCTGCTGCTCACTGTGCTACCAAAACACGGCGGCACCTCATTTCTTACAGGCAGGCTTTATTTCTTAACCCAGACATTTCTCACTCTGAAGTTACTTAAGATGTATACAGCTATACAAAACAATAAATAAAACGTCCTGAAGATCACATTCCCCCTGGAAATCATGCCATGGTCAAAGTGAAGAAGTGCTGCTATTTCACTTTTAAAGTGTATTTAACTCTGGTTTGCCCGAAGTTTAAAAAAAAGAAATTACCTGCACATAAAAGGTTCGAGATGTTGTTACAATTTCAAAGAGATTGTCTCTCATCATTATATCACTGCAAATGAAATACAAAAATACTTCAAAAGCAAGTACAACTTTCCCACTGTATTTTAACAAGACTGTAGAACTGGAAGAGAATCAGAGCATTTGCTGTATGCTCAGAGCTTTTGCATTTCTTTATCACTCTACTATTGGTTTTTTACTAATTTTAGCCCTAAGTCTTTAGTTTACCAGTAGCACATGTGCTGCTACATGTATTTTTAATTGGAACATTTAAAATCATATAACATTAAGTCTAAAAATATTTATCATACATTTAAATTGGAACATTCTAAATCATATGTGAAGATTAAAAATATTTATCATTCTAGTCAAATTTCTCTAAGTAGTCTGCTAAAGAAAAAATAGAAAAATCAGTATCTCTCAAGTGCTACAAAAGCAATTATTCTTTAGTATATTGCCATTTGGTAGGAGGGAAACAGCAGGGTGAAGAGTATTCTCAGCCAGATTCATCCATCTAACCTGAGTTAATGTCCTCTAAAGGTTTAGAGATTGTGTAAACAGAATAGAGACTCCTGAAATTGCTGCCTCAGATCAGACAGCACCCACACATCTCTAATTCTTGGTTCCTTGATATCCCTTTGTTCTGCCCTTGTCCAAATTTGAAAGTTTGAAACACACATTAAGACAGAACCTCAAAACCCATTTAATGCACAAAACAATGTGCTGTCCCATAAAGCAAGAACATCCCACATGCACACATCAAGTGAAGTTATTGAACAGCTCTCCAAGGAGCAGCCTGGCCATGACCAAGCAGGGAACTCCATCCCATGTTATGACATCAGTGCTTCCCTCCTCACCTCTGCTTGCATTCCTGAACTTTATGGACCTCCTTAAGTGGTATAACCCTGAGAGGTTCCTTTTCCTGAAAAAAGAAACATGTTTTAGTACAGTGGATCTAACAACTAGCTCATTTCATTAAAATTTTGATTACATGAATCTGCTATGAAATGCTACCCCGGAAGATGTTATGTTAATTGGACAGCATGACATGGCTTTAAGTAAGATTAACTATATCCTACACTTAATACAATTAAAAGTACTACAAAGAAACCAGTCCTTAACACTGTAAAAGAACAAGTACTTTCAAAGCATTCAGAAATTCTGTTACCATAATAAAAATAAGAGTTAAAGTTTCACACCACAGGAAAAAAGCGAGAACATTCAAACAGAAACACTTTCACTTTTCCCATGACAACATAATGTCACACAAACTATTCTTTTCCAGTGGTTGTTGCAGTAAACTACAAACTACAACTTATTTTACTTCCTGTTTTCTTTAAGCCAAGTTACAATGGATTGCTTCAATTGGCTACAACTTCCAGATAAAACAAAAGCTTTCAGCTCTGGAATGACTTCCCCTACCATTTCTGAAACTGATACTTAGGAGATTTATGCTGAGCAAGCAGCAAATGTCACCCAAATGTAATCATCCTCCAAGAGCAGTTTTCATCAGATCATTTTGCTCTTTAGCAGATCAAATGTAGAAAGTTTAAAACTCAATGTTTTCAGTTATTGTGCTCCTTGTATCTCTTCTCTGCTGTTCTTAGATTCAATCATCTATTAAAATGCACTTTCAAAGTAATACATCAACTGTGAAGAACATCTCTGGAGTACAGACATCTCTTGGAGGGAAAAGCCCAGCTCAGAAATGATCATTTTCTGAGTCTCATATCGCCTGTATTCCACTGTGCTCCTGTGGAGTGGCACAGGTTCAAGGAACACAATGAAACACTAAAAGTGAGAGGATTTCTACCATCCTCCTATTACACTCCCCCACAGTACAATTCCTCACTGGGTTAGAACTTGTTTGTGAGCAATCTGAACTCAGGTTTGTTTTTGAAATAAAAACAGAGGGTTTCTTATAGGCAATGAGTCAGAATTGTTCTGCTGACAGCTTAACAAAGATAATGATGCAAGATCAAACCCCTGCTACTGTTGCAGATCCCCTCATTAGAAATGAAATCAAAGTTAGCTTCAGAAATAGCCTGAAATTTGGGTTCTTGACATTTTACATCTTGTGTTTGGCCTGTAACTCAATTCTCCATAATTTATAATACTCTACAACTCAAGTTTCATTCCGTAGGTACAGATTTTCTTACATTTAGTCTGTTTTCTCAAGAAAAGAATCCCACACTTTACTTAATCTTCAGAACCAGACATTTAATTTTCAAATGAAGCCTGAAGGCACTTAACATCTGGTCAAAATCAGCCAAAAACTTAAGGGTGACAAGGGAAAAAGAAAGGTCATGAAAGTAAAAGAAACTCTGGAAATGCTGCTGTTGAACAGAAAATCAAGAGTTTTTCATCCATGTTGGCTGGCCATGTTTATCTGGATGATAAAGCATAATTCTAACTTTAAATGAAGAATTGCAAGATTACAGTTTTGTCTTTTTCAACAACACAATTAATTATATGAGAATGTAAAATGACAAATTACTAATACAAGAATCAGGGTGACTGGAGAGTAGATTTTATTACTCTTCTTCAGTGCCCTACAGGCTGGTTCCCAAACAGATTGAACAGTTGCCCCATTAATTTTTTTGTTCTTCCCAATCATGAAAAGTTATTACAGTACTGACTCTCCTGCAGAGCACATTTCTCAAACACAAGCATGTTCCTTGAAACTGTCACTGGAAAATAACACAGAATTGGAAATGTACCAGTTCAGACTTGAAATATCCTATTGTGTTTTCATCTAATTGAAAGTATCTTCTCTTCCAGTTCTTCATCTGTTAAGGGAAAAAAAATATTTATATATTTTATATATAAAAGATACTTGCATGTCGTGAATTATGAATATATTGAATTATATTTACCATTCTAGTTTTTATTTATAGTATATGATATTTTGTACTTCCTTTTTATTCATAACTATTAATTCTGAGTAATGTCTTCATCACAGTTTATTATAATTACAAATTTTGCATCTTTAGTGTCCCCAAGATAATTATGCATGCTTTGCACAATTTTTTGAAAACTGAAAAAATTAAAAATTCTTTAAGCTTCTATTTTCTAAGTTCAAACTGTAGAAACTCAGCAGCAGAACTATTCTGTAGGAAAAATCAGAAGACAATACATCACAGGTTTCTAGTTTATTTTTAACTAAAAAAGGGATGTCACAAAAAAAAGCTTTATAATCCAAGATAAAAAGAGTCTGAGAACTCAAAGATGTATATCTTGCTTAATCTGAACTATCTGTTCCTTCTTCTAGCAAGGCATCACATGAATAACTCCACTTGTGTTAATCAGACTGATAAGATGTACAATTCTTCCTCTGAACTGAAAAATCAGCTTTTTCTGACATTTGACTGATTTAAAAAGCAAGCACTGAAGTTCTGTTTTTAATAAGCAAAATAAGGATCTGTACAGGATGTAGAGCAGGAGAATTCCCAGCTGCATGCATTAACCATCACATGGAATCTGGGCACACACTTTGCCTCCATAAAGTATCTTCAACAACACAACACGAAAGAAAGTCATGAAAAGAAGTAACACAGATAAAAATTAAGTGCTACTGGAGGATAAATTTTATCTTCAGTTAATCCTTATTAGTGTCAGTAGTAATAAAATCACTGAGAATTTTCTTTTGTTTTTAATAATACTTACCACTGCTCCTTGTTTGACACAGTAACCAGCTTTGATAATGGCATTATCTGGGGGATGCTTAGCAGCAAAATAAGGGAGGTGACTTTGTGACCGCTTCAAATAATTCCTGTCAGCCCCTTCACTGCCCTCACTGACTTCTTCTTTCTAGAAAAAACACAGGAGACTTCAGACTACTCTCAAGTTTTTATTTTTCTAAAGGTCAAGGAATAGTTATAGTAGTTACAATAGGAAATAACTTTATCATTCTATATTCACAAATCTCATTTCCAATTCGAAGTAACAAAATATTTTAACTGATTTCCAGAGACAACTGAGATTCCCCGAGGGCTGAGTCCTTGTAAGCTGCTCTTAGAAACTAAACCAAGAATGTGCTGAGTACTTTCAAATAATATTGACAAACACTCAGTAAAAAAAAAAAGTGGCAAAACACTAGAGGTGGCTACAGAAAACGTGAAGTTGTTTCTAGGACTACAAGGCATCAGAATTCACCAAAATTTTAAAGCATTTTGGTAATATACATGCAATTTACATGATATTAATCTAATTCTGTAACTATTTTCAGCTCAGGAAACTTTCAGCAAGAGATTCAGTTCTATCTTTAGCACTGCACAGATTCCACTTCCATAAGCTTGTCCAGCCTCTCAAACTTTTCTTCCCACTTTTCCTTACAACTTTTTTCCCCTTTTTTCTGTTAAAGGGGCAGAACTTCATCACTGTGAACACCAACAATTAATTTCACACAGACAAAAATATAATTATTATATTAACAGGTATGTGTGAGCAAAAAAAAAAAAAGAAATCAGTATTCAAGCAATTCTTTAAAATCTTGTATAAAGGGAATAAAATCCTCAGAACCCCCAATTAGTATGAATAAAAGATGCATATAAAAGTACAGTTTTTTGTGTTAAATAATAACCCACTCATCTGGAGGGCATTACCTGGGTGGGTGTAATGATGGGAACACCACCAACAATTTCTGTCCTGTAAGAGACTTGCTTCTTTCCACCTGGGCTTTCAGCTTGACGATTTGCATTATCCACTTGGCAGAGAGGATCAGACTGCTTTGGTACCTGCAGTTGGAATGTGAGAATTGACATCAGTTTCATGAAAAAAAAAACAAAAACAAAAACAAAACAAAACCAAATCTGAGCATTACTCAAGAATTCTGAGGTATTTTCAGCAGGATTTAACAAATGGTCACTAAGTGTAAAAGGCTAAAAGTGGTTTACACAAAAATTTGTTGTAATGGCTATGCTGTAGTGCTCAGGAGGAAAGTGGTGCCAATAAATCAGTTGCAAGCTTTGCCATGAAGTACTTCACTTAATTTTCACGAAGCACTGCTGATTTATAGAACTGATTCTTTATTTTTCAGCTGCTTTCAGTTTTAGTAAGAAAGTGGAGACGCCCCAGTGCCTGCAGAGCCAGCACAGCAAGGCCATAAACACGGGGACTTTGGTCACACAGAGTGTATGACCAGAGTGACATTTGTCCTCACATGTACTTGGCATGAAGATTATGTCACTGCCCCAATTAATCATACATATATTGCTAAATTCTGTCCAAAATGACCCTGCCTATCTATCAGTAACTATTAGATAATTCTCTCAAACGTGGAATTAAGGCCATCAAAACGCCACAGGAATTTGATTTCCCTATAAGTGTTTTGATCTAAAAAGTTAACTCAGTTTTCTGAGTAAATTTCTTTAACCTAAGAAATGCACTGACTACAAGACCTTTTTCATTTCTAATCTCCTTCACCTTTAATATTAATATAGCAAATCTGAAGTTACTTCAACAAGAAGAGATCGAGTCTCACACCCATATACCCCACCCAGCAACCTACTGGGTATTTACAGAAGACATCCAAACTCCTTCAGAAAGAAGGACACACAACTTGTGTCACATCCAAAACTTGGAACTGAACTGATCTAGACAAGAAACCAAAGCTACTTTATAGTCTGTGATTCAGGTTCCTGTGCCTAGGAGTGCTTATTTTACGAAATGCAGCCTGCAGAGAAGTACAGAGAGTGCTGAGAGCAGATGTCAGCCTAGGACAGTGTCCTGCTGGCCACTCCTCTGCCAGGGACTCCATCCCCAGCCAAGTCCAGCACTGAAGGACAAGCCACTCATGAGCCTCAGCCTATCAAGAGCAGGGGCTTGTAGCTACAGCTTTGTGGGCAAGAGTTTCAGCTGTCACAACTCTGAAAATGCTGAAAATGCTGCAGACCAAGCCCACAACCACCTCCTCACACAAAGGCATTTTCAAACAGCACTCAAAACGGGTACACAGCGTGCCAAGCTGCAGAGGTTCACAGTCATTCTGACATTATCAGCACTCAAGAGGACTAAAACATGCAATGGATCTTGGAGGATTACAGTCTGCAGCAAGTAATGCTCATATTCAAATTAATAATTGAGTGATCTTAATTATTTGATTCAATAATTGGCCGTACTTAATATTGTACTTGAGCTGTGAAGAGATGAACGGTTCAAAGGCTTGCTCCTTCAAAGACAAAATACTAATGATTTCACCAGCCATTTAAAATGCAAGATAAACAGATTATAAACATTAGTCACTCTAAATTGATACATTTATTTATTTATTTATTCACTTAATTTTTTCAACTGGGAACAGCTCCAGACTGCTTGTCGTGCATCCTCCTTATGAAAAACACAAGTGAGAAAGCTTTGTGCTTCTGGTTTTTTAAAATTTATTATTAGCAGTAGCATTTTTGTAACTCCAAAGAATGGGCTATATTAAAACAATGCAAAGAACTCATGTAACCATCCTTTGATAACCAAAAATGAGAAAGAACCCTTTCTTTGCTGGGGGGTGTGCTCTCAGAAGTGTTCACTGTCATCACTTCCCCTAAACTGGAGAAAACAAAACCATAACTTCTGCCTCCTGAAAAGACTGAGATAACATGTGAGGGTTTCTATCACGAGATAACAACTTGTCCTGGTACAACCCAGAAAAGTAATTTAACATTTACCAGAAGAACCATCAATGTTTCTTCACATGGATGTCATTCAAAATCAGGAGAGAGCCTTTGGAGCTTGATCAATATTTTAGTGATATTTTAAGAAATATCAACTTTTGACAGCAGGTAAAAGTATGTGTATCTTTTCACTGCTTGCTAGTGTCTTCCGGGTATTTCGAATAAAATTAAGTAAGCACAGTTAATTTTAAATTATTAGGAAAAATCCTAAGCTGTAATTAAAAAGATTATCTTTCGTCCAATTTCCAAAAAGGAATTTAAACTCAAACTTAGGGGGAGTTCTCTACAGGTCTGCAAAGTCAAGCCAAGACTTGTTTGTGGTGATAGAAACTGGAGGCAAAGGTTACATTTAAGCACCTAGAGACAGTCACATTTGCAAGCACTGCTAAATATCAACTCAACCACTTACTGTGATTTTGGTAGCTTTGTTCAGAACATTTACCCATTCAACTAGGTCCTGCTGATCATTGGCTTGTAGAAAGTATTTTCTCATCCCTGCATTCATAACTGTTAAAAACCATTATGAAAAGTCAGCAACACTGAAATTTAAGAGCAAACTTAATATCATTATGAAAAGATTTGATTTCAGATGAAAATTCTTTTAAAGTATTTAAGTACTCTGCTGTGTTTCCTTTCAGAAAGTCATCTTAAGACACATAGATCCACTTGATTGCTTTATTCTAAAAAATAGTAATTTAAGCTTTATTCTAAAAAATAGTAATTTAACTCTCCACTTAAATGGCATGGCACAAACTTCGAAAAATGGTTTTTCTGACCTAGAAATGAAGTCTTGAATTTTATCAAAATATTCTACAGTTCCATTTCCTCTTTCTCAATTTCCTCAAGCAACAAGTTTTATACCTGAGGACTTCTACAATTCCTCCTTTTAACCCTCTGCCCAGAATCTGTTATCTTTTGTGACATTATGAACAGGACTATGGTCACCAATTTACTTTTAATTTTTCTTTTAATTGCTGGGAAAATCAGTATTAATTACTAAGTATACGATGCATGGGACCAAACAACTTTAAGATGGCTACAACACAAATTTTATTTTACTTTACTTTATTTACTTTACTTAGTTGGCAGAGAAACATATTTTAATGAGTTTATATCTCTACCTCCCAACCCCTGGCATCCTTTATCCAAAAAGGGCAAACACATTTCAGTGTAACTGCAAAAAAATCATGGCTAATTCTTGAAATAGGTTTTACTGTAATTACAACCATCTGAATATAAAGACAATAAATTGATATTTTTCCTCTACAAAGTATGAAAACTCTCTAATAAATTTAGAGATATTGAAGCCAGCATTTTGGATCATGAAGGTGTTTTAGAGCTGGCCCACTGACAGGAGAAACTTTACAGCTGCTGAGGACAAAGCCCTCCACAGATGTGCAGGAGAATCTGTAGATGGCACTGAACTGACACACCAGGTACTTGCCTAAAACCAGGAGGAGCTTTAGAATTATCTAAAGCTTCAGTAAATTTTAAACAGATTTAAACCTAGAAGGCACTCCAAGAATTTTTTTTTGTGCAGCAACAGAAGCTGAAATTTGACTTAAGAGAATTGTCTGACAGTATTTTTATATCAATTAAATCAACTCTTTAATGAGTAAACCAGATTTCAATAGTTAAATTTCTTGTCTTCCCAGCTGACAGGCAGGCCATGTTTCTCAAAACAACTGTCATTACTCATTAATGCCTCAAAAATTTCAGACATCTGAAAACACAGCTCTCACCTACTCCTCATTAAGCTGCAATATGAAAAAACACAAAAACACCTTATGAGGAAGCCAACATGTCCATCATACTAAAGAAGAAAGTGAACACAAGCTGCTTTTTAAACACTACCAGCTGCAGTTAGTACCAGAACTGCAGAGCATTATCCTTGTTCCAAAAGTCTGAAGAAGGCACTTGATGTACACAGCACATGCCAAACTTACCAAAACAGAACTCTGCCTTTGGCCTCAGCTTAGTTGCATCGCTAACCTAGAAGGGAAATTAAGATTATAAATGTCACAGAATACACATCAGATTTTACAAGTTTTATTCGCTTTCAAGGTGTAAATTCAAAGATTAGCAGCACAGCAAGGTGGTTAGGCATAATGATAAAGAGAACTAAAATCAAACAAAAATGAAAGACAAACAAGGAAGGTGGGAAGATGCAGTATTGACAACAAAAATGCAAAGGAAGTACAAGAAATTAACAGAAAGACAAGAAAAGGTCAAGTATTTTTCTCCATTTATTTGTTAATGCAGTATCTGCTGCAAATTTAACCACAGAAACTTTCTTAGTTCACAGTTCCCTTTCAGGCATATTTAGAACTGTGTACACAATGTAAAGAACTAGTATTTTTTAGAAATATTTCTGTCCTGTCTATTAAAAGTCATTATTACTTGCAAGGTATCACACCCAAAGACATCTTCCCCTTTGTAAATGGCCTGTCTTTTCTCCAAGACTAATGGGAATTCAAATACTCATAAAGAACTGAAATGTCAATTTTACGAGCACAAAGAGCTGCTGTCTGAAATCACTAAATAAACTTAAGACAACACAGTAATTAATCTATTCTTATTCTAACCCGAACCTATTTAAGTGTTGTAACACTTCCCTAATTCAGGAGTATCACAGAAGCAAAAGGAGTAAGTGGCATTTAAATTTGTCTGAAGTTGAGGCCCTTGGTAGTTACCACCAAGAATTTAATGAGTGTCTCACATAATAATTATCTTACCTTTGAAATATAGGTAAGTTTAATGCACCCAACAGGTGGAGATCCAGAGGGAAGATTCTGAAACAAATCACATATGTTACAGAGTGAAACTAGTTTATTCTCACACCACAGTCAGTGTTTATGCATAAAAAGCAAGTAATTCTACAAACAAAAAGAAAACCCTACATATTTTTTAGACAATGCACAATGTATGCTTGAAACAGGATCTAAACTACTTGTTTATTATACACACATCTGTTAACTAAAAACAGAAAGACTGCTAGAAACAATACAAATAGTAATTGTTTCAGAGGTTTATGTATTTTACTAGAGGAAAAAGGATTCTTGTGGGACTGCATCCAGGAAATCCGGAAAGAATACTTTTTCCTTAACAGATGTTGGAGTCTCATGTACTTTGACCAGGGCAGGAGGAAGGGACAAGAAGTGACATTCATCTATTATGTCAGATACTTCAAAGGCCATCTTACATATTTTCCAATCACCTCAGAGATTTAGAAAGGCCTTCACATAGTTACAAGAACTCTGCAGTTCTTCAAAATTACAGCGATGGAAGAAATTCAAGAAGTTTCAATTTGCCTCTTGCAAGAAACCCTTTCATTTGTCCATGTAAAATAAAAGGCCTAACCTAGGCCTGGGTGTGCACTGCAAATATCATTAAGTCTTAAAACTTCTGAGGAATTACAATTTCTACAGCACTTCAAGAATTTTGTCCACATGCCCTGAATTGCTTCTTTTCACTCAGCGAGACCCAATGTTTGAAGTCTGTGTTGCTTGCAGAAATTCTTTTTCTCCTCAGTGAGAGCTGCTAAATGCTTCAGTCACAAGTCACATCCATCGAGCTGCACTTCATTTACATTTTGTTTTTGCTGGTTCCTTTGAACAGCAGACTCATGGTTTTTAACTCTGCTGCTCCTGGCAGAAGGGTACATGGATATTCTTCTGGCAGGCAGCTGTCAGCTGACCTGGATCCTGTGCTCTCACTGCTCTGTGCCCAAACCTTCAGCACAGAATTGAATTATCTGTTCTTCCCTCTGCTAGGAAACACAGGGATGCAGGCACATTGTAAAAGTAGTTTTATCTAAAGGCTGCTCCCCATCCCAATGGATACAAGCTGCATCACCATCCATGGACTGCAATTGCAGGGTTCACTACAAATTGCTTTTCAATGACTGATTCTGTTGAGGGAAAGCAATGTGTAATGCAAGGAAAACTACCCACTGCCACGTAAGGTTAAAGGTGAATTAAACACCAGGGTGTGTGATTTGGCTCATCTGGTTATATTAAATTGATTTACAATTATTTCATTTACACAATGATTTTTTTTCCCCCAACTTCCAGGTCCATAATACTAAACCAAACTTGTCTTTTGCAAATTCATTAGAAAATCCAAAATTGAGAAAAACCAGGAAACTCCTGCCAGGAAGAGCTCACCTGTGGGTTATCCATGTACCACACCAGGCTGTCCTCCTGTGTGTCCAGGATGAAGTACCGCCGCAGGAATTTCCCACTATTCTCATTTTCCTCAATGTCCAAGAAACCACAGATGCGATTCTGGCGATCCACATAAGGCATTTCTGACCCTGGACATCACACTGCACAACCAAAAAAAAGCACAGGAGGTAAGCAAGGTTCCTTGTTGCTAATTTTAAGACTGCTTTGTGCATGACATTTTGAGCAGTTTCAATCAGTAGCTTCAAGAAGTTTCTACGGAAGGGTAAGTGAAGCGTAGCCGCTCCCCACACCTCCACCACTGAATTTTTAGACAGGACTTTCATACTTTGCAGCATGTATTTAACAGATCCAACAGCCTAAGTGGAAAGTTACAAGTGGTAAGCAGCAGATGAGCATCAAGATTTTGACAAGATCCCTGAAAAATAAAGGTTCTCCTTCACAACATGCAGAAAATTGAGACAGCAGTGGGGTTACACTTCCTCCTTTGACATCGCCTCTCATGGCCAAGAAAGAATCTTTGTCAGGAGCTCCACTGCCCAATGCAATTTTTCATACCTAGCTTATGCAAATGCAATAAAAAAGCTTTTAGAAACATTGTTCTCATTTTTCTTCTCTCCTACAAAAAGCACTTCATGTCTTGCTGTGCCTAAGAAGACATCTTTTCATTCTTATACATTAAATAGGAAAAATGAAGCTGTACGTGCACCAACAGAGATGTGAACACCCTCTACTCATGGTACTGAGGACTGAGAGCACCAGGCTTTTATTTTGGCTTTTGTTTTAAAAAATTAAATTTGCTGCATTTAATTTGTTTTGCTTTAAAAAATTAAATTAAAAGCTGCATTGTGCCCACCTATTACCATTTTACCATTCACCTTATATGGATCTGCCTTTTGCATCACGAGTTTTGCTTCCTTTTATTATATGGGACAGTCGTTTTACTTTAAGAGCCAGCCTTGTAAGACCAAAGATAAATTTCCATACTCATCTAAAAATTATAAAAATCAGCTTGATGCCAATCTTTCCCAGGGCAGGAAAGAAATTATTCAGTCTTCACATTTTGTTACAAAATTCAGAAATAGTACAGATCTAAAAATACTAATGTAAGACATAGAAGGTTGAAGCATTTCACATTTTTCATAATTTTCCAACTTTTCCAGATTTAACTGTGTAATATGGAGTTTCATTTTAGTATTTCTTTAAATTCTTTACCTTCAATACTTTTTTAAAGTTACTCAATTTAAATACATTTACATACACATACAATGAGACAGACATCTGATAATTATTTGTAATTATATACTGATACACCACACCAAAACATGAGACTGTTTTTCAAGTGTTACTTCGGGGAGAGAATTAGTGCTTATTTTAGGGACTCAGATATCCACTTTTTTTTTTTTTGGGGGGGTGGGGGTTGGAAATCAAACATGTAACATACAAACATATAAATGTATAATTGCATTTACAGCTGTCATTTTATGACTAATTAGAACACAAGCAAATTTTTGACTCCATCACTTTGAGAAACAGTTTTTAAAATCACTAAACAAGCAACAATGGTTTAAATATGCAAAGGTATATTCTTCAGTAAAGTAAGAAAATTTACTAAGGTAATTCAATTGAATTCTTGGTGTGTTCCTCACAATTTAAATATCACAGATCCAAGTCAAGTTCTGTAACAAAGTTATATTTCTAAGGACCACAAAAATAAACACTTGAGCACTCAGGACAATATCATTATTTTAACAAACAATCATCAGTAATTCAATTGAGGCTCTTGGGATCACTTCACACTGAAGCAACATCTCCCTATAAACACATCTGAGGGCAAGCTCAAGGGTAGCTGCTCTCTAAATTACACCTCTAATCTGGCAAAACTCGGCATCACACCTTGTTTGCATTTAAATGAGTATAAAAATTACCATTTATCAGTATTGCCTTAATTTGTGCCAGGCGGTCCCTCAACAAAATCATCCAGCCAGAACACCCTGCAGGCTTCACATGAACGGTTTATGAAGCCCAGAAAAGCCCTGTGCCTAAAAAAAAAGCAAATATTGGTGGCTGGTTTCCTGTCTGAGCAGACTTAAAGCTGTGTTCTCTGCAGATGTGAAGAAAATGAAACAAGGAAAACTTGTTTTTGAAACAAGATCTGGATTGATTAAGAATCCTTGAATAAAACCAACTGAATTTTCAAAGCACTTTCCCCCCATAAGAGAATCTATGTTTCAGAAAACCTTTCAAGGAAAATGAAAGGAGGATGCTCATAATGCTCCATTATGAACATACAATTAGCTAAAGCTAAACTACTCCAATACTTGAATTTTTTTTTTCCAGGGCAAAAGACAAAACTCAGAAGCTTTTTCTTATCTGTCAGTAAACCAATTCTCACAGAAAGAAAAAACCCCAAACCTAAATTAATAAAGATTTTCTTTTTCAAAGTACTACAAGCTAATTTCTAGCCTGTAAAATGATACTATTTGCACCTACTTTATGCTCTAATGAATATGCAGCATAAAGTAACACTAATGTAAAAATGTAAATTGTATAATTGCTGTTTTCTTCAAATTAGTTCAAAAACCCTCATGGGATTACAGACCTCTACAAGACTGATGGTCTTAAAAAATAAGAGATAACAAAAAACTCTTTATAATAAATTGAAAACTAACACAGTTTCATATAACTGTTTTCCATTTTTCAAAGTCTGCTTCCACCCATTACATCTTGGCAAGATTCCCCTGTAAATTAATAGCAATTCTATTCAACCCTCATTAATAAACCACAATTTGCAATGCACATTAAAAAAAAAAAAATCAATTTGTGCCTTTCTTCCGGTTACTAAAGGGACTGAACACATGACAAAGCCACCACCGTGATCCCCTTCCTGACAACTCTAAACAGAGCCAAAAAGCATTGATGGAATTGCCATGATTCATACAAGGAATTGCAGAACTCTAATTCCTCAGCATAGGAAATCCGGCTGGAAGACCACTAGCCAAAGAATTCATCAGCACTTCAACTTAAAAACATCTTCAGAACACAGGTCGTGTCTTGCATAGATGAGATTTTTCATTAAATTATTTGAAGCAATTATGAAACAAAAATCTCCAAGTCTGTACATTTTACAGCATTATTACATTCACCCTTAGTTATTTTCTGCAGCACAGAACAATTAACTCTTCTAGAATGAAGCATTATAAAAAGATTATGAGGTCTTAGGAAGGCTGAAGGCATCAAACCTGTTACAGATCACATACAGCTTCATTTTATTTTGCCTTCCCTCCCCGCAGTGGAGATGTGGGTCAGTGACATTGTGCTACTCCAGGAAAAACATCTCTGTGGCCCATTTCCTCCTGGTTCTTGCCACAATCCTCCAGAAACAAAGATGTTCTTGAAAACCCATTTCGTGGTGTATAGTAACACTCTGTAAGAACTCCCAGCTCCTTAAAATTCTTTCCTGGAGGGCTGTGTTATAATGCAAACAGGAGGTGTCACTTATTTTTGAAGCCTTACATGCTTCTTTCCAGCAGCAGGGTACTAATTTAGGAGGTCCATACCTCACCAGCCCGGCTTCTCTCAGATTTCCCCTCTCCCCGCTCTTTTCCTCTGAGGTACAACACACAGTGACATTCCCCAACATTTATATCCCACACTGAGGGCTGCCTGGCCTCCTGGGCACCTCTATAAATAAAAATCCCAGATCACCTTCCCCAGTCTCACTGGAAATGCATGACTGCACAAGCAGGACCTGCAGAGGCACACGAGCATCTCCTCTGCACCATTTATAACACACAGCTCAAACTCTCCCACATTAATTCCTATTTTTAGCTTCCCACCAGCACCTGTTCTTGAGTTCACCTCCATTACAGACTGGTTGCAGCCTTTGTATCTCCAAGTACAAAGTCTAGACAAGACTGAAGTGAGGTGCCAGATAACATTTCTATGGCCCAATTTCTCCTTGACTTGATTTCCACAGGTAGGTACAAACCACGGACCACTGGCTGACTAAAGCAAGTGGAATTTTGTCTTCATAAAAAGACCATGCAATAGGCTTTGCACTATGACAGGAGAGCTTAATTAAGAAACACAAGAAGGGCACTTAATATCTCTTTATTTTACATGTCTTTCCCCCAAGCTTCAGGTGTATTTTGTTACATTTATTTCTTTAATTTAGAGGTACACTTCTACATCCTGCTCTTTAACATTTAGAGCTTTGGATTTAACTCACCCCAGGAGATGACTTTGGGGTTCTTTTTCTATCAGCTAAGAAGATTCAGAAACATCCATTACCTACTTACTCATCCCTATGAAATGAAGAACAACATTCATACACCTCCACTTGATAAATATAAAATGATGCCATGAGTCATGCCCACCCCTCCTCCCCAGCTCCCTTTTTAAGCTCTGCTGTTTACAGCAGCACAAAGGGAAGGTAGAGCAGCATCCCCAGCCATCTCCAGTCTTTCCTGCAGTTCCAGGGACAGCTTAATTAGTGAGGGCTCCTGCCTTTTGCCCAGGCAATCACTCTCAGCTTCCTGCTGTAAATCAGCTGCTCTCCAGCTGGTCATCTCTTTTACTGACCATTTACTGCCTCCCCAGGGCAAGGGATGAGTTCAGCCTGTCCTGCTTATTTATCCCCTGAAGAACACTGCAGTGAAAGCTTCTTGTGCACATCCAGGACAAGGAAAGGGAGCAGGGAGGGGCAGATTCCAACCCTAAGACAAGCAGCTCAGAGCAGCCTCTGAAAACAAATCACATAAATCTTCCAGAGACCGTAGTTCTTTTTATTTCCTTGAAAACCTCCCAGCAGATGAGAGATAACTTACAGTATAAGACTTACACCAGAGGGATAACTTACAGTATAAGACAATACTGTAAATCCCTGCTTACCTTTCATACAACTTCCAAACTGCCAAAACATAACCAAAAAACCCCACAAACAACTAATCCAGGAGCTGAAGAGGTGACTCGGCTGTGATTCTTTTGCCAACAAAAGATAATTCAGAATTTATAGATTTAAAATTACAAGCCCAGCTTTTCAATTTCCTAAAGATCCTCCACTACCTCATTTTTGTTCTGGAGGGTACAGCAGACATGGGATACTTCTGTTAACAGGGAAGACATGACTGATTTGCCAGCAGCCTATGACACCATGATCAAATTTTTAACTACATCTAAAAATGAGATCTGGAAGTCTCCAGGATACACTGCCCCCTAAATTCAGATTCCCATTCTAAAGTAGTCAAACAGAAAGAAAAACCAGCTGCAAAAAGGCCAGTATTTAACTGGAAAAAATTCCTAAGCAGAAATCGATTTTCCAAATTAAAAAACCTATAGCACAAGAGGCATTGACCTCTCCTATCCCTGACCAAATTATGAGGAATGTCAAAAGATACATTCCTCCCCCAGCACTTAATCCAACTTCCAAGCAGACCACAATATAGAAAAGTCATGGTTGCAGTGCTGATTTATCTAACAAAACCAGCAGCTTTATCTTGAGTTCCAGTCTTATCCAGCTGTGATTCTGTGCTCGACATGCTGATCTGCTGTTTTCCAGGAACACTCCTTAAATCAGGCCAAGCCAACCACTCCCATCTCTTCCAGTGCACCTCAGCAAGTCAAATGATTAATTTTATTCAATACTATCCTGTAATGTTACTTTCACCTCAGGAAAAATACTGATCTACAAGTTCCACGATGGAACAGACTGGTACTTCCTCAAAAATTTCTGCAGAAATTTCTCTAAGTGATGTTTCCTGTTCTGAACCGAACTATTTTCTTCCATTTTAAGGTATTTGCAATAGCAGCCAAAGGCTTTGGGATAAGATGGAATGAGGAAATGCACTGCACAGGATGCAAAAGTCCTCTCTAACACTGATCTTTTCAGTCAAAACAAAACAAACAAACAAAAAAAAAACCCCAAAAAAACCAAACCAACAACCCCAACCTCACCTATTAATGGTTTTTGCCCAGCTAAAACAATTATTTTAATTGTCCCTCTAAATGCACGGAGCTAACACAAATAAAGGGAAGCATCCTGTGCAACAAGGCCATTATAAAAAAACACTCTTGAAATTAATCCATTAATAACTCATGAGTGATGACCAGCTTACAAGGCAATGAAGTAAATTAAAAAAGCTGAAAGACAGTGACAGAATATGTTCAATAACACCGAGTCTTTACAACAGTCAGATGTAATTTTCATCACTTTATTTTAAGCCTCTGCATAGTTACTCAAAATGAGATGAATATGTTCAATAACACCGAGTCTTTACAACAGTCAGATGTAATTTTCATCACTTTATTTTAAGCCTCTGCATAATATAGTTACTCAAAATGAGACATAGCCAGAGACAAATGCAATAAAACAAAACAGAGTTACTCCAATTCACTTTGACTTAGATCTTGCACAAGCCTCAAAATAAGTTTTAAAATGCTAATTAATTTGTTACATCCTAGTTAAAATCCTTAAAAATGCAAGTTCAGAGTTGATTCATATTTACAATTATTTTAAGTTTTTTTATTGGCCTTTCCAAAATTTTAAGTACATGCCACCTACAAAACTCCAGCTATGACAAATGAGGTCCTTGTTCTCAAAGATGTTTATATGCTTAGTCTATAGAAAGTGTCCATGCATGACAAACAAAACAAATTAAAAATTAAGCAGGAAATAACCACATTAATTACTAGGATTACTTATTATTACTAGTTAGTCACCTGTTTAATTTCAATAATCAACTAATAACTGTTTCATCCAGGCCAACCACTCCAAGCACTTCAACTCCACACACTACCAGCTATTTCAAATTCCCATCTGACTCAAACTACAAATCCTGGTGAAGCTTATTTGACTTTAAATACAAAAAGAAGCTGAGGCTGTTTGAATAATGAAGTTTGCCATTTTTGAACCAGTCTTACTGATTTTCACTCAGAATCCTGGGTATAAACTCAGCAGTACAAATAAACAAAGACCTTCTTCCTGGGAAATACGTAAGAAATGGAAAGGCCAGCTGCTTAGGAAATCAGCAATATCTTCAGTTTTCACAGAATAATCTTATGCTGTTAAAAAAAGGGCTGTAAATAACTGATTTTTCAGCTAATTTCAATATCAAATAATGAAAAGAACGTTATCAGGTGAATATTTGATTTGAACTCTTTTACAGATATAAAAGGACTTAATGAAATCAAAGCAGACAAAGTGAGTAACTGATTATCAATTTTGATTTTGTAGATCTAATTAAGCAAATTCAATGCAAAATAAAGAAAAATGCAACAGTTCACCTACATTAAAACTTTGGAAAGGAACAAATCATTGCTTTTCAATTTTCACCTCATTTATTTTAATATTTACAGTATAGACTGTGTACATTTCATTGTATAATCCACTATGTGGGTCAAAATTCCCTCTACTGCACAGATTTGATACTTCCTCCAGAATCCAGCTTACTTGTCGGTTATATCAGAACTACAGAAGGATTTCCAGAGATTAGGACTAATCTCAGAGCTCTTCAGTCAGTACAAGTGTAGTGAAAGCGCTTTAGACAGAGCAGGGCTTTGCCTGCCTCATGTAAGCCACCCAATGTGCATTTACAGATGCACAGCTCCTGTTTGCCAAGGTAGGAGGGGAAAATTAAGCTCCCATCAAATGGCAATGCTTTTGGGATATTACCCTCCCCCTCTGCTTTTTTATACACCTTAATTTAAGAAAATCAAACCCCACTCTGGCATATTTAAAAGAAGTTTCACCCGACACACAGATAAACCCCACAAAGTTTATCTGCTCTGCAGTGCCAGGTTTTGTGGCCCAGTGCCACTTCACTCAAAGCACATCACTCACTGTAAATTCTCAGAGAATTCATTTCCAGCAGCCTTGGACCCAAGCCATGAGCACAGGGAATTGTCCTCACGGCAGGTACAGCCCATGCCTGGTTGTGGCTTTCTGTCTCACCTCCCTCCTCATTTGTGGGTTGACACAAATACCAGTTACTGCCCAGCTGCTGCTCTGCACTGACAAAGGTGCTTCTCAAAACCTCACTTATGGTGTGTAGGGACAATAACACCCCTCCACCCACAGAATAATCCCAAAAGTACCAGGCAGGCTCCTGGCATTTCGTGGGATTGCTGTCTGACCTACAATGAGGTCAGACAGTGAGGCAGAAACACTCCAGAAGAATCCCAAGTCCTGTGTACATCCAGCAAACCTGGAAATCCTGGATGTACCATGAGCTGTACCTGTACTGCTGCCTCCCACAAAAAGGCAGCAAATGGACTTCCTGAAAGAATCATGCTCCTCCACCAAAAATCAGGGCACCAGCACGAAGTAGGAAGACAGCAGAGATAAATTACAGCATCTACAGTGAACTTGATTTAAGGAAGAAACACAAGAAAAAGGTTAATGATAAAAAAATCAACCCCCAAAGTCCTGAATCAGCAGACACACTTTTTACATCCTTTAAGCTACCCAACCTTCCAGCACTGCTGTACAATCAGGCATGGTCTACCAGATATAAAAATAACTTGCCAGCTGAATTATTGCCCCAGCCTAAATTCCCCTTTGTCATTTTCAGCCTCTCTAAAGAGTTAACCAACATATTGAACAACATCTTTTGAAGTGCAGTTTTAAGACTCTTACAACAAACCTGGCATGTAACTGTTTTAGTGCTTAACAGAAGAACGCTTAATTAAGTCAATAGTCTGAAACAAGTTCCAACACACTTTCTTGGACATGGGATGTAAATGTGGTGGGTACCAAAGCACCGAGGGAGAGCATACACATTAAAAAAAAAATTACATATTAAATGAATTAATTTATCACCTATCTGTCAGTATACAGAGACTGTTCCTGGGAGTGTTGACTCTCAACAATGAAAACATGTTTGCAGAGCTTGGTAATTGCTGTCTAGTCTACATTTTCAATTTATAGCAATGACAGTGCCCTATTTTCAACAGAAAGATTTTTAAATCCAAAATATTTTCAACTCTGTAACACTACTAAAGACAGTGCTTATTAGAAGCGGCTGCAAATCATTTTTCCCTTTGGGGGAGTGGAGAGGTAGAAAAGCTCAACCACTTTCATATGAAAAGTTAGTAAATCAGGTCCAATTCAAGAGATTCTGCTTGACCATACCAGCAGAACAAATGAGCTAAATTGATATCCAAAACATCTGGATGCAATGGTTAGCTAAAATTAAAAGCATCTTCCAAACAAGACAACAGCCAATAAAGGAACAGAGAGAGCTTTGCTACTGTCCCCTGTGTGGCACAGCCATAACATAAAAGATTTACATCTTTGTCTGGCTATTTTAAGGATTGTTTTAAAATTCTGTTAAACAAACAAGGCCACGCAATGCTCCTTAAAGTTTTAAGGACTTGCTTTCTCTCAGTGCCACCAGAGATTTCCAGTCAAAACCTTTTTTCCACTGTATTTTTCTGGTTTTCTTTCTCCTGCCTGGAGGTTACCTGTAGTTTTTTAACTTGGGCAGTGTCTCCAGCCTCTCCCTCCCAGCACTAGGGAGCTCTGTGCCCCACAGCAGCACCTCCCCATGCCACATCCAGCCTGCCATACCCTGACCACTGCTGTGGTGCAGAGCTGCTGCTCAGCACTCTCTGCATGAGAATGGAGGGACACACAGCAGCTTGTCCCAGGCCACACAGGAAGCTTTTTGGCAACACAGTGAGCTGAACCTGTTTCCCAAGTCCCAGAGCAGCAACCTCACTATTGAACCACCTTTCTTCTACATAAAATACCTGAAACTATTCAGATTTTAAGGCAAAGGCATATGTTCAAACCTGAAAACTGTTTAAACTGTTGAATGCCACAAATGTCTACCAGACCTGCAACTCCCTACTTGTGCAGATAACATCTGTTAAGAGTAAGTGGCTCATACAGTTCTGCACCAGAAAGCTTAATAAGTTCCTTCTCCAAGATTAAAGAAACACCTACACATTCTAGATGCTTCTGCAAGTCCCTGGAGGGAGAAAATGCTGCTT